>NC_091755.1:33645204-33802704 GCF_043380555.1 Nothobranchius furzeri
AAAATAAATCACTGAAATATGTGCACTGAAAATAGGCACGCTAAAATTCAAGAACTGCATCTTTTGTTCAAACACACAGACCTCATGTAGGGAGTTAAATGTAAACTCAGAATGTTACCTTTACAATACACGAGTCTCATAGCCCCGTAAAAAGGACATCTTTAATTTCTGAAGAAGATAAATGTGAGTGTACAACAGTACCTGCTGTTCCCAAACAGAAACGCTCTGATGTGAAGAGCAATTCAAAACAAATTGCAGATTCATACAAAGCATTTTCTCTAATACACCATTAAACCAAAGCAGAGACAAACAGCATTTGAGAAATCAACACTGTACACCCAGTGCTAGACACACATTGAATGCTGCTTTTCTTAAAAGCCCTGACGTTGCTGTTAGACATGCAAATAAATTCCATGTTAATGTCATTAAATGTCAGACAGGCATAAAAAAGGTTATGGGGGAAAAAA
Source organism: Nothobranchius furzeri (assembly GCF_043380555.1). Classification (NCBI taxonomy): domain Eukaryota; kingdom Metazoa; phylum Chordata; class Actinopteri; order Cyprinodontiformes; family Nothobranchiidae; genus Nothobranchius; species Nothobranchius furzeri. The sequence goes on from NC_091755.1 coordinate 33,645,672, forward strand.
GAATACCATTAGTGCACACTGAGCAATGATCGTCGAGGCAAAACTAAAAAATATTCCCATTGTGTTTGGTAATTAATGCATTTCATTTGATATAATTCTGTTCTTTGGTCATTTGTTGATCACTATGGAACCATGCTAGCCTAGTGAACTAGACCAATTTCTTGCTTTGCAAAGTTTGGTCTAGGAATGCTCCACTGGAACCTCTGAAGTCCCTAGCAGCATTCTGGCCAATCACAGATCTCTAGAGGGGTTTAAAACACAGAGAGCTGTGATTGGTCCATAACGGTGGGCCAATCATAGCGCTCTATCTGCTTTGTAAGCCAATCAGGGCTCTCTGATGAGCGGGAAGAAGCAACATAGTCTCAACATATCAGTGATCTGATTGTTCCATACGCTCCTAACCGAGCACTTCGCTCTCAGACTGCAGGTCTACTGGTGGTTCCCAGAATATCTAAAATTAGGATGGGAGGCAGATATTTTAGTTATCAGGCTCCTCTCCTGTGGAACCAGCTCCCAGCCTTAGTCCGAGAGGCAGACACTTTGTCTACTTTTAAGAATAGGCTTAAAACATTTTTATTTGATAGGGCCTATGGTTAAAATCTGATGTTAGCCTAAATCTGGACAAGTGGGGGAGTAGAGGGAGGTGGAGTGTACAGTCGGTAAAGACGGCTCTCCCTTGCCCTGCCTCCAACATGCCTACATCTAAATAGGATAGATTATCCTGAGTTATCTCTGTAGTTATGCTGCCATAGGCTTAGACTGCTGGAGGATACACTGACCACTTCTCACACTCTACTGCTTTCTTCTACTATCTGCTCTTTAACTGTATTACTTTCTGCAATTTCAGCTGGTAACTTTATTTTTTCTCTAAGTGTTTTTCTCCCCAGAAGAAGCTACAACGATGTTCTGCTGAGCTGTGGTGGCCTCATGGAGGGGGCCATCGTCTAGCACACTGCTGCTAACCACTTAAACATTCTCCCTCTCCTGATAACTTTTTGCTTTCCTTGACGTTGGATGTGCTACTACTAGTTTATCCGTTTAATTATAGATCCACTAGGATAAATACAATAAAGGTTATCTTTCACCAAATAGAATATTTACTAAGAAATCACAATAGAACTATAGACACATTACTTTGTCGTGTGCGTGTGCGTGTGTGTGTGTGTGTGTGTGTGTGTGTGTGTGTGTGAGTGTGTGTGTGTGTGTGTGTGCTCTGTCTTCTCAATCCCCAGTGAGTCGTGGAGGATGGCTGCTTATACTGAGCCAGGATTCTCTGGAGGTTTCTTCCTGTTAAAAGGGAGTTTTCCTCTCCACTGTCGCTTTATGCTTGCTTAGTATGAGGATTGCTGTAAAGTCACTGACACTAGTCAGTGACTTGATGCAATTTGCTGGGTTCCTTATATAGGAAACATTATTTCTGATTGGCTTAATGAACTGACCTGAATTGGAATGTTTATTATGTGAAGCGCCTTGAGACGACTCTTGTCGTGATTTGGCGCTATATAAATAAACTTGAATTGAACATAGTGAGACAAGATGGTGACAACTCATTTGAAACGGCTTTTACATTAATTTTGGACTATTTGAACTTGAGCTTTATTACAATCAGGAGTAGATGGATGTATTTAAGTTCTTTTTATAGAAAAAAGGATATATTTTTGCCTTCTTCAACAGCGGACCATCTCGTTTACCAACATCCGTTGCGGTGAGTACGTCATGTTGTTCATTGTCCACTAGCATGCAGAGATTGTTTGAAAGACAACAGTAGAACCCTCCCCATGACCGAGAGCCGTCAATGGAGTGTTGCCAGACTAAATAATATATTTATTTATTCTGGCTTGCCAGGCTAGAACCATGCACTAATTTATCACTAGTTTTGCAATAGCTCAAAAAATAACCAAATAAGACTCCCAATATTGTATATAAATCCAATATATCACCACCGATTCAGTTCTGATGTTTTAGAAGAATAATTTGTGTTGATGTCTGGGAAAGCACATCAATTTCAAACTGAAGCAGTAAAGGAAATCCACACACACACACACACACACACACACACACACACACACACACACACACACACACACACACACACACACACACACACACACACCTACCTCCTACACCCCCCCCCCCCCCCCCATTTCTGTACCGAACATGGCTTTGGGACAGGGAATGAGGAAGTACCAAAGTTCAGATGATGTCCATCAGTAAATATAAGCAAACCACGAAGGACCACAGCCTGCTTCGGCCATGCTCTTAGTAGGTTCCTAATGACAAAGGGAAACTTGCAGCTGTGTTTGTGGATACGGAGACATAATGTTTTACACAAAAGTCAAACCCAGACGGCTGCTAACACTGGATTTGTGATACTTATTTTTCAAATGATTTAAAAGAATTTTTTAATGACGTAAAATGTGGCTTGAGAAGCTACACCTCAATACCAACAAATGATGCTTTTTTATAGGATTTTTTTTACACGAAAACAAAAGAAATCTAAAAATTATTACATACAAATATGTTAACAAGAGAGGATGTTCACAACTTAAAAAAGTACGAGGAGTAAACTCTCAACAGAAATGTAATCGGGTGAGGCGGTAGAGATGCTCCAAGATTCAAAAAGAAGGAAGTGAAATAACAGCAACCAGAGGCCAGAACATTATCTCCCTAAACAATGTCAAATAAATTAAGACAAACATTACTGCTGAAGGCCGATCGACAGGTAGAACAAAGGTGTACTAGAAAGAACAAAAGATTGCAACACACGCACACACACAGACCAAATTGTAGGCAAAGATTACTCGCTATAGAAGGAAATTTGAATGTTCAATAGGCAGGGACCTGACACACTTCAAAAATTACAACCATGTTTGTAAATTTTAAAACATTTCATTGAAAAACCCAAACTAGTTTATTTTCAATTGCAAATAAATAATTAAATAAAACTTTAATAGTTATGTAAAAAGTGCATTACACTCATCTGTGGCAGTGCAGGGATATGATTTTTGTTTAAATGCACCTTGATATGTACATAAAAGATTCTGAATCAGATTTCAATTCAAAATGATCTTTATTAACCATTGTCACAGTGTTGATGAACACAAAAAGGTGGAGTTGCAGCACCCAATGGAACACAGTGAGCACAAGTTCTGCCTGTTTTCTGCCCACATAATGAACAGGACAGATATGGATGAGTGAGACAGGTGTTGCGTCAAAAAGTCTCCCTCTAACATGGACGCACATAGCCTGTCACTCGGTGCAACTCTCCAAATTTGTTTACCATTTTGGGCTCATCCTCCTAAACTTGAATGGGATTACAACAACCTTAACAACTCTGCATGTATAAACTAGCCTAGCATATGTGTATTAAGGCACACTGTAAACGGACTGTAAAGGCGTTGGACCAAGGTTGAAACTCGCTTTACACTGGGAATGCCGGCCAGAGCATCACTTAAAGCCCCTCGAGTCACAATTGTAGTTGTGCACCTGGCTTCTTTATTATAGCCCATAGGTTAGGACAAGTAAATCAGGATAGCAGCTGATAGACATGATAGCTCATGGGTGTGGTTTTCCTGCAGAATGACAAATATGACGTATGTATAACTTAACCTTATTAAACAATTAACACACATGAGAATATTAACCTTCCGCTACCACATCATCAGTTTACAACCATACTAAACAGTCAGGTGTCACTAAATAATCATCATCTGCTCACATAAAGCCACTATATTAAGCTTTGTCAAGTTACCCTCGACATCGTCAGTCAACTTCCGGTCTGTAAACAAAGGGTGCTTTTATTTTCCCGACTGACATGGGTACTTCCGGTGGCGGGTTAGCTTAGCTCAGATACTCTGAACCAACTCCCGTTCCCACACCGTAACACTGTCGTACTTCTCTACATTCCCGTATACTCATACAAAGCACATTCATGCCTCCTCGTACGACCAAGACGCCAGCAGACCAGCGCCGATCGGTTCCGAGGGAAGGTAAATCAACAGTGTTTTCACAGGGACAGGAAATGCATAATAATTAACCAGATAGCCATAATCAATCCAACATTGCACTTACTGTTCATCCACACACACACACTTGACCATGCCCCGGTGCTATCCCCCAGGCAGCGACATACCGCAGAGAGGAAACCGGGGACACAACCTAGAGCTACGTAAACCTCGAGAGATATGAACCTAAAACCATTTTATCTCCATCTCTAGCCGGACTTCCGGAGCAAACTTCGGGCCAACTACAAAATAAAGGTCGTCGTTGTCGTCTTCCTCCGCTTATCCGGGTCCGGGTCGCGGGGGCAGCATCCCAACTAGGGAGCTCCAGGCCGTCCTCTCCCCGGCCTTGTCCACCAGCTCCTCCGGCAGGACCCCAAGGCGTTCCCGGACCAGATTGGAGATGTAACCTCTCCAACGTGTCTTGGGTCGACCCGGGGGCCTTCTGCCGGCAGGACATACCCGAAACACCTCCCCGGGGAGGCGTCCAGGAGGCATCCTGACCAGATGCCCAAACCACCTCAACTGGCTCCTTTCGATCCGGAGGAGCAGCGGTTCTACTCCGAGTCCCTCCCGAATGTCCGAGCTCCTCACCCTATCTCTAAGGCTGAGCCCGGCCACCCTACGGAGGAAACTCATTTCGGCCGCTTGTATCCGCGATCTCGTTCTTTCGGTCATTACCCAAAGCTCATGACCATAGGTGAGGATTGGGACGTAGATCGACTGGTAAATCGAGAGCCTGGCTTTCTGGCTCAGCTCCCTCTTCCCCACGACAGATCGGCTCAGCGTCCGCATCACTGCAGACGCCGAACCAATCCGCCTGTCGATCTCCCGATCCCTCCTACCCTCACTCGTGAACAAGACCCCGAGATACTTAAACTCCTCCACTTGAGGTAGGACCTCTCCCCCGACCCGGAGGTGGCAAGCCACCCTTTTCCGGTCGAGAACCATGGTCTCAGATTTGGAGGTGCTGATCCTCATCCCAGCCGCTTCACATTCGGCCGCGAACCTACCCAGCAAGAGCTGAAGGTCAGAGCTGGATGAAGCTAGGAGGACCACATCATCCGCAAAAAGCAGAGATGAGATTCTCCTGCCACCAAACTCGACACACTCCACTCCACGGCTGCGTCTAGAAATTCTGTCCATAAAAGTGATGAACAGAACCGGTGACAAAGGGCAGCCCTGGCGGAGTCCAACCCTCACTGGGAACAGGTCCGACTTACTACCGGCTATGCGGACCAAACTCACGCTCCTCTGGTAAAGGGACTGAATGGCCCTTAACAGAAAGCCACCCACCCCATACTCCTGGAGCGTCCCCCACAGGGTGCCCCTGGGGACACGGTCATAAGCCTTCTCCAAATCCACAAAGCACATGTGGATTGGTTGGGCAAACTCCCATGCCCCCTCCATCACCCTTGCAAGGGTATAGAGCTGGTCCACAGTTCCACGGCCAGGACGAAAACCACATTGCTCCTCCTCTATCTGAGATTCAACTATCGATCGGACCCTCCTCTCCAGTACCTTGGAGTAGACCTTTCCAGGGAGGCTGAGGAGTGTGATCCCCCTATAGTTGGAACACACCCTCAGGTCACCCTTCTTAAAGATGGGGACCACCACCCCGGTCTGCCACTCCCTAGGAACTGCCCCCGATGACCACGCAATGTTGTAGAGACGTGTCAGCCATGACAGCCCTACAACATCCATAGCCTTGAGATACCCAGGACGAACCTCATCCGCCCCCGGGGCTCCGCCGCTGTGTAGTTGTTTGACTACCTCAGCAACTTCTGCCCCCCGAGATCGGACAGTCCATCCCCAGGCCTCCCAGCTCTGGTTCCTCCTCGGAATGCGCATTGGTGGGATTGAGGAGCTCCTCAAAGTATTCCTTCCACCGTCCGACTATAGCCTCAGTTGACGTCAGCAGCTCCCCATCCCCACTGTAAACAGTGTGAGCGAGTTGCTGCCTTCCTCTCCTGAGGCGCCGGACAGTTTGCCAGAACCTCTTTGGAGCCGATCGATAGTCTTTCTCCATGGCCTCACCAAACTCCTCCCACGCCCGAGATTTTGCCTCGGCAACTGCCACTGCTGCACCCCGCTTGGCTATCCGGTACCTGTCTGCTGCCTCCGGAGACCCACAGACCAGCCACGCCCTGTAGGCCTCCTTCTTCAGCCTGACGGCTCCCCGAACCTCTGGTGTCCACCAGCGGGTACGGGGGTTGCCACCACGACTGGCACCGGCCACCTTACGACCACAGCTAGCAACAGCCGCCTCGACAATCGCAGAGTGGAACAAGGCCCACTCGGACTCAATGTCCCCCACTGCTCTCGGGACGTGGTCAAAGCTCTGCCGGAGGTGGGAGTTGAAGACCGTCTTGACAGGTTCTTCTGCCAGGCGTTCCCAGCAGACCCTCACTATGCGTTTGGGTCTGCCAGGTCTACGCGGCATGTTCCCTTGCCATCTGATCCAACTCACCACCAGGTGGTGATCAGTTGACAGCTCCGCCCCTCTCTTCACTCGGGTGTCCAAAACATACGGCCGCAGGTCAGATGATACGACTACAAAATCTATCATCGACCTGTGACCTAGGCTGCCCTGGTACCAAGTGTACCGGTGGGCATCCTTATGTTCGAACATGGTGTTCGTTATGGCCAAACTGCGGCTTGCACAGAAGTCCAATAACAAGACACCGCTCGAGTTCAGATTAGGTGGGCCGTTCCTCCCAATCACACCCCTCCAGGTCAAGCTGTCATTGCCCACGTGAGCATTGAAGTCCCCCAGCAGGACAATGGAGTCCCCTGATGGAGCACTATCTAGCACTCGTCCCAGGGACTCCAAAAAGGGTGGGTACTCTGAACTGATATTTGGCCCATAAGCACAAACAACAGTCAGGACCCGTTCCCCGACCCGAAGGCGCAAGGAAGCTACCCTGTTGTCCCCCGGGGTAAACCCCAACACACAGGCAGAGAGTCTCGGGGCTAACAAAAAGCCAACCCCAGCCCTCCGCCTCTCACCCGGAGCAACTCCAGCAAAGTAGAGTGTCCAACCCCTCTCCAGGTCTCAGGTTCCAGAGCGAATGCAATGTGTCGAGGTGAGTCCGACTATATCTAGCCGGTACCGCTCAACCTCTGCCACAAGCTCCAGCTCCTTCCCCGCCAGCGAGGTGACGTTCCATGTCCCAAAAACTAGTTTTCTTGTCCGGGGATTGGACCGCCAAGGCTCCCGCCTTGGTCTGCCACCCGATTCGCATTGCACCGGACCCTTCATGTTCCTCCTGCGGGTGGTGGGTCCACAGTTGGACGAGCCCATGTATCCGGTTCGGGCTGGGCCCGGCCGGGCCCCATGGGCGAAAGCCCGGCCACCAGGCGCTCGCTCACGGGCCCCAACCCCAGGCCTGGCTCCAGGGTGGGACCCCGGTAACCCTCCGGGCCGGGTACTCCGACTCTTCGTTTTAACCGCCATGAAAGATCCTTCGAACCGTTCTTTGTCTCACCCTTCACCTAATACCAATTTGTCATGGGAGACCCTACCAGAGGCACTAAGTGCCCCAGACAACATAGCTCCTAGGATCATTAGGGCACTCAAACTCCTCCACCACGATAAGGTGACGGTTCAAGGAGGAGCAAAATAAAGGTAACAAAGGGAATTTGTTCCCATAACACAAGACTCTGAGGGCTTTTCTACAATATGTTTGGAACGTAGTTGTGCTGTAATGAATGTAATGTGTTTAATTAAATGAAAACAACTAATTATGGCTCATTTGACTCGTTTGACACGTTTCCCCGAGCTTTCTATGATCCATCCATCCATCAACCAGTTATCCATCCATCCATCCATCCATCCATCTTTCTTTTTGCCATCAGATATCAGTATCTTTGTGGGAAGGTTTTGGACTCTTGAAGTTTTATTTCTGAGTATGGATATAATTCACAATATTAAAAATTACATGAAGCATTTTCATACGACACAAATAGCTTTTTAACTGAAAAGTCTTTGGAATTAAATGCTTTTTTTGGCAATAAAACTTAAAATTGATAAGTAGTCCCACAGAGGAGACGTGAAGAAGGGAAAGATGCTTTGAAACACATTTGATAATCGCACCACTGCCCTCTGAGTAAAAAATCTAATAATGAGGAGCCTAAAGAGTCTAATCTAAACACAGCTGTGCTGAATCTTCACATCTACGGGTATTTTAAAGGTTTGATAACAGACAGAATTATTTGCTGCTACACAGCTCTCACCTATGATTAGGCAACAACCACAGCAGAATATTACGTTAACCCCGTTTGTGTTTTCTGTGTTTGTTAGGTAAGCCTCATCCTTAACTCACAAACACTAGCTAATTAGGGCTGCCACAAACGATTATTTTAATAATTGACTAATTGTATAACTATTACCATTAGTTAGTTTTTAAAGGCACAGAGCAAATTATTGCAGTCTTTAAAAATTTAAGGGTATGCTAAAATTGGAGCCCAACATTATTTAAAGCTGCTGGATATAGAAATCAAAAGCCCTGAATTATATCTGACATGAGTTAAAAACTAAAGCTAGTTAGTTAAGGGCCCTAGGCATTTTGCTGCTACACTTATTTGTCCCTCAGTTAGGGAACACTCGGGCTCAAAGGGTTAATTTACTTTGACATAATAAATACACCATCAGAAAAAAATTTTAAATTCAGAAATTCTGGTTTTGAATCTTCCTCCAGTAAACCGCTGTGCAGAAAACAAACAGCCGATAAAAATAAATGGAACACATTAATGTGTATGCATTTAATACATGGTATGCATTTACCATTTTGAACTTTTAAAGTGAGGAAAAGGCCAGCCAGAGCCAGACTGAGTGTTTTAAATGATCTGAGGGCTTTCCACTTAGTGCCGTCAGTCTGCGAGTCTGACCGGTGTCTAAGCTGGGCGGCATTAGCTCTGCCCTCTGGCTAAAAGCCCACTGGACACACCGATAAGTACTAATCAGGTCACGTGTTGTTCAGCATTACACAGAGACCAGCTGCATGCATACTAACACAGGCAGATATACGGTTGTACAAACACGAACAACAATTTGAGCACGTGTGTACTCTATCTACATTTTTAATCACTTACACAACTGCGTACGTGCTCAGAAAGTCCCTTAAGGACAATGAATACAGAAACCTAAGGTCTACTCACAGCTCTGCTGATCGGTCATTACTTATTAAAAACAAATGTCACAAAGCATGACTGAGCAAAAAATCTAATTTTTTTAACAAAGATTAAATTACAGAAGAAATCTGTGCAAAGTTCAAAGCTCATTCTGCGTTCGTCAGTATTTTTATGATTGTGATAAGCCAGCCGCTGTTCTTCTGATGCTGATAGCGATAAAACACAATTGAAAAGTCAAAGATCAAAGCAGAAAATTTAAAAGGAAAATATTTTTACATGAGACTAGAAATCCACAATGACGTTAATACGGAACTCCAATAGCGTACAGAAATGGTGCCTCTTTGCATACAAATCAGTGTTTTCTTTATTGTATGGCACAAAAATACCATGTAAGGGATGTAAAAACTATTGATACAATAAAATATCGCAATTTTTTGTGTTACGGTACTAAATAAATATTGTAAAGAAGCATCAATTATTTAGAATTTACATGCAACATTTTACTGCATCTCTTATGTGGTGCAATTCAAACTCTGACTGCTAGGTGGCAGCAATGTTTACCACCTCATTTCTGCCGGAACAACGAAGTCTCGCAATTTCTCGCAGTTCTCTAATTTAATTAAGTCTTGAAACTTGCAAATAGCATTGGTTTTAGCATCCTATCACCTCCTCTGTATTTTCATATTTATTGTATCGTCAAAATCTTGCCAATATGCACTGTAAGTCGTGGTATAGTTATACAAACTTTAGCATTTAGAATTTAGATTATTGGTGTTGGGAGTTTTTTTTCCTCTCTACAACATTTCAGACTTGTGGGTCGTCTGTGATAATGGATTTACAAAATTTATTGAGCTAATTTGTGCTAGCAATACGAGGAATTGCATGTTATACTGTAAAAGTTGTTTAAATAAGAACTCAGACATGCTGCTTAGAAATGTGTCATGCTTTCATTAATAAAACAAATTACTAATAAGATAATACGCATCCCCTTATAAAGCCAGATGCCAAAAAGATACAAACCACAGCACAAACAAGACAGGGGGAGAAAATAAAAATAAAATTAAAAAGCATAAATGTCATCATGGTATTCAAACAACCCATAAAGAATGCAAACATTTAACACTACATTAAAACTAAGTATGAATATAGTTTTAATGGGAAAAGCCTGTTAGCAATATTTTTATAATAGAAAAATGTCACTTTATTCATGCATTTCCAAGCATTAACAGCTTGCTGCAGTATTTGTTACACATGCATATCTTCAGCAATGGAAGCATGAACCACTACATTCATATCCAGCTGAATTCAAAAGGGCTTTTATTTTAATACCACGCATAAAATCTTAAGTGTGCAGTAAAATCTTAACGACTCCTAATCTAATAGACACTTGTGTGGATACAAGTGTACCATTCTAAATCGGACAGATTAATTTAGAAGTCATACTAGTAACATGAGAATAAGAAATTCAATTCTCTGAGAGGACCGACCTGCCAAGAAAATTTCAACCTTTAAGCAATAAGCATTCTTGTTCAATGACTTGTAAATTTGTTATATTCACAGAAAATTACTTTTGTAACTCAGCTGAAAATCAATGATCAGTAAGAGAAGATCTGCAATTCTAAATAAACACCAACCATCTGGGAAAAGTTTTTTATTCTCACACATACTGATGTGCAAAACTCTCAATAACATAAAAATATCCTGTTGGAAACCTGTTTTGTTCAAAAGAAATACAAATGACGCTTAAAATCGCCTGTATCCAGATTGGCTGGCATCTAGGTGCAAATTTTCATCCTTCTCTGCAAAGAGTTAGCGTAGCAGTTTTCAGATAACTAAGAACCCCTGCTCCGTTACTCACATTTTTTCCATCCAGCCAATGCTTTATCCAAGCTGTCTAAAAAAAACATTTAATTCATTTTCATTTTCCTTGGTCCTTACTGTCCATCTAGCCATCTCATTATAAATAGCCTCGGTCTTGGGAATCACACAAGTGTCTATTCATCATTCTGTTTCTTTCAACAAGAGCAACACTACACAGGCCACCTCAACGAGAAAACCCACTATTTATTAAAAACATGCCACCAGTGTTAGTTCAGCATATTATTCTTTAAACAGCATACCTTTATAAACTGGTTTAAGCTTGCAACATTAATTTTTAATTTACCCAGATAAAACTACGCTTAAGTGATCTACTTCTAATCATAAAGTATGCCTACAATGAGCAAATATTAACTTCAACCTGTCACAATACCACTGTTTAAAAGGGTCCTGGAATTCAAAACCATTTATCTTGTCGTTGTTGTTGAATATAGGCACTTTGGGGTGACTGATGTACCAAAAAGTTTATGCCGTCTCTGTCCCACTTATCTATGTAAATCACAACATGCCCTATAGGTTACCAATTGTACGTTTCTTTGGATAAAAATGTCTGCCAAATAGATAAACATAAATCAGTTATGTTGTAATGGTTGTGGATAAATGGTTCAGTCTTAGAAAAGCTGATAGAACACATCTTAAGCTTTGACACAACCCCTTAGATTTGCATGTCCCAATCCATTTTAACATCAGCAAAACACACGTGGACAAAATTGTTGGTGCCCTTCGGTCAATTAAAGAAAAACCCACAACGGTCACAAAAATTACTTGAATCTCAAAGTAATAATGAATACAAATTCTATTAAATTTAACCAATGAAAGTCAGACATTGCTTTTCATCCATGCTTCAATGGAATTATTTAGAAAAATAAACTCTTGAAACAGGCTTGGACAAAAATGATGGTACATGTCAAATCAAGGTGTGCCAACTAATTAACATCACAGGTGTCTACAATCTTGAAATCAGTCAGTTGGTCTATATGTAGTGCTCCAGGTAGTCACTGTGTTGTTTGGTGACAGTGTGTACCACACAACATGGACCAGATAAAAAGAAGGAAAGAGTTGTCTCAGGAGATTAAAAAGAACATTATAGACAAGCAGGTTAAAGGTAAAGACTATAAGACCATCTCCAAGCAGCTAGATGTTCCTGTGACTATAGTTCAACATATTTTTTTAAGATCCATGGGACTGTAGCCAACCTCCCTGGACGTGGCCACATGAGGAAAGCCGATGACAAATCAAAGAGATAGACAATTTGAATGGTAACAAAAAAGCCCAGAAAAGCTTTTAAATAGATTCAAGGTGAACTTCAAGCTCAAGGAATATCAGTGTCAGATCGCACTATCCATCATAGTTTGAGCCAAAATTAACAACATAAGAGAACACCAAGGAGGAAACTGTTGTTGAAAACAAATCATAAAAAAATAAACTGGAATATGCCAACCCAGCTTTATGTTCACAGGCAAACAAATGGAGCCTATCAAGAAAAGAACACTATCCCTACTGTGAAACAAGGAGGAGGCTGTGTTATGTTCTGGGACTGCTTTGCGTGCATCTGGCACAGGGTGTCTTGAATCTGTTCCGTGAGGACTCGGCCTTTGGGTGACCGAGGAAAGCCTGGCAGCCTGCTAGACTTATAAAGCATTGGAGGAAGCCGTGTCATGGGTCTTGCAATTGGACAGTGACCCAAACCACACAGCTAAAAACACCCAAAAATGCTAAGAGGAAAACACTGGACTATTCTAAGTGGCCCTCTATAAGCCCTGACCTCAATCCTATTGAGAATCTTTGGAAGGAGCTGAAACACGCCGTCTGGAAATGCCTTCCTTCAAACCTGTGGGCCAAAATACCTGCTGAGAGCTGCATTTATAGGAATAGGTTGATTGCAGTTATTGCCTCAAAAGGTTGTGAAATAAAATATTAAGTTAAGGGTACCATCGTTTTTGTCCAGGCCTGTTCCATTAGTTTATTTCTTTAAATAATTATATTTAAGCATGATTGAACAGTAATGCTTGACTATCATTTATTAAATTTCATCAAATTTTTATCTATTACTTTTGTCAGATTCAAGATATTTCTGTGACCATTATGGGTTTTTCTTTCATTGCCCAAAGGGTACCAACAATTTTGTCTACATCTATACATAAATGTTAGTGGCAGTAATGCTTAACACAGTGTTCTAAAATAAAATGTTTTATTTTATTTTAATTACCTTAAAAGACTCAAAGTCTCTTTTTACACTTTATATTTATTTAATCAGGATCGTTGTCAAGTCGACGCCAGAAACAATGAAACACAACTTGAATATCAGATGAACAACAAGGCTTTATTCAACCGGCATTCATACAAGTTATCAATCATGAACGAAACATTTCTCTTACCGTTGCTTATGGGTGGAGAGCTGAACACCCCAGTTAGAAAACGTAATCCATGAACCTCGTCAAATAGAATCCTTCAAACAGCTCTATCCGCTCTGAGCTCTGCTCTGCTCCTTATACATTCCCTGATGTGCGTGCAAAGCTGCACACCTCCACCAGGATTACCTTGATTACATCCTCATGATCACATTATGTTCGGCTCTCCTTGATTACATCCTCATGATAAGTGTGATTGACAAACAGTAGTGATCAATAACTTGTATAAAGCAATTATACAACAGATGACAAGTTCATTTTTATTACACACAGAATGCTAGCCTGAGTTATATTGGGAATATTCTGACTTTAAATGAATGCCAGATGGATACAAGGCTGGTCTAATGAGTTGTTAATGTAGGTACAAAAGGTTCTAGCTTTAGGTAATCATAGAGCCATCGGGATAAACTGGCCAATCAGAATGCAGATCATTTAATATTCTTCTCTGTGTCTTGTGTAGGGCTTTACTATGGGTTGTATTTGGGCATTGATCAAAGCTCCTGTGTCATTTTGAGACCCAACAAATGGGCCATTCCCATCTGTACCGGGTCGGCCCGGGCCGGGTAGCCCCAGTCGGCCCCAGCCTGGCCCGGTTGATTCCACACATCCTTGTCTTAAGCCCATGTGGGCTGATTCTACCCACCAATCAGAGGCTTGCTCTAATGGAAGGTGTGAATTTGCTGTCAGCAGTGGGCGTGTTGGCCCTGGTCGGCCTGAAGCAGTACCCCTCGGGAAGAGGGCCGAGAATGAGCCTTGGTTGGCCCGGGAAAATTCCAGGCCACCCAGATATGTAAACAACCTACGCTACCCGGCCCGGGCCGACCCGGTACAGGTGGGAATGGGGCTAAAGTTACAAATGCAACACAAAAGCTCAAGGAATAGCTTCCAGTTGCAGAAACAGTTTTTCTTGGACCCATTTCAAGAAGCAATGTTGTAAAAAAACAAAAAATTGATTTTATATATATATATATATATATATATATATATATATATATATATATATATATATATATAAAACATTTTCTGTGTTTGACAGAAAATATTGAAGTGAATTTCTTATAATGATAAATGACCCACACTTGTATAGCGCCTCTCAGAGTAAGGACCCCAAAACGCTTTACACTACAGTGCATCACTCATCCATTCACACACATTCACACACTGATGGTGATGAGCTACGATGTAGCCACAGCTGCCCTGGAGCGCACTGACAGAGGTGAGGCTGCCGAGCACAGGCGCCACCAGTCCCTCCGACCACCATCAGCAGGTGGTTAGAGTTGTTGCACTTTGGGAATGCTGGAGGTTACACACATGACTTCCATGGTTAAAACTAATTTAACCTTGATTACAAAAAACTAGGGATGCAAATCTTACAACAACTCATGATTCTATTTGATTTGATTCACAATTGATTCTCGACTCCAATGGATTCCCAACACTCTTAGTAACAGAGTGTCAATTCCAGGATTAACGTTTTCTTCTGTAAATTAGAAATCTGCCAGGTGTCTGAATTACTGAGCCATGAATCTGACAGTATGAATGATGCTGACTGAAACAGTACCAGCAGCAAATAAGCTAGGAAATATTTGGAAAATGCCTTCCCAAGTAATGAAACTTGGAACTTATTTGACTAAGAATATTTATAAATAACTATCTCGGTTCAGACGAGAATTGATTTTTTTCCGGAACCTCTACAAAAAATCCTATTTAGAGAGAAGTTCATATTTAAGAGTAAAAAAAACAAACAAGATTTGTTGTGAAGTAGTGGGCCAGCCTGACTATTAAAAACTTTGAGGGTATGAAAGATGAGAACGGATAAAACAATCCTAAAACAATGCTGAGAGGAGTCTAAAGTCAGCTACAAAGAAAGTAACTGAAAAACCAAGCTGTACAAAAAGTGCTTTGATACTAAAGTATTGTTTTATCTTGATCAGAAAATGTTAATTTGATAAAGACCTCAAGAAATTGTTTAACTTGTGACAAAGTGGCATAATGTGTCCTTTTAGAGTAGCTGGGCCTTCACACAGAGGGGAATACTTTTAACATCAGCAGCTCTGCCACATATTAAAGAGTTTGTACTGAAAACAGTTTCTCCTTTCATTAACTGGCTCAGACCAGAGGAGTGGTACTATTGTGGATTTAAGCATCTAAAATTACATAAACAAAGCATGTCCAAAAATCTGACATCACACTAACAGGAAGATCCCGTACTCACCATGAGAATACAAAGCAGCCATCTAGTTCATTTACATATCAGGCGCTAAGCCAGCACTCGCATACAGTGACTTCCTGCAGTGCGGCGTAAAGGTTATGAGCACACGGGTGAATCATCAGAACTGTAAGGAGCCGAATAAAAATGAAACCAAAATGTGTCAGAATTCTTACGTACAAATATATGATCATTTAAAGACAATTTTCACAATAACCATTATTCTTCATCCAAGGGTTTTTACTCAAAATGTGTCAATGGCCCATTTAAAAAAATGCTGTGTATATATATATATATATATATACACACACACACACACACATATATACATATATATAAAGTTAAAGAAGCAGATTCAAACTTCTAGGGGCGCATCATAAAGATCCTCAATGTTCCCACGCTGCATGTGCAAACCTTTTAGCACATGTTTAAAATGATTTCATAGACAGTACAGAAGTAATTTAGACAGTCACAGTTTGTTGTAAAAATGTGTTAATCAATTAGAATTAAGCCAACAATGTCAATACAGAACAGAAAATCCCACAATACTTTATTTTTATTCACTCATTTCATGCGTTATTGTTGTGTATTTTGCAGAAGATTTCTATTCTTAACACCTAAAGGAAACAGCAGTGGTCTGGTAAAAATAAATAAACAGACACATGACTTCTTTCCATATACAGGCCTGTGTTGTTCCCATCAGAAATTAAAATCCCCTGAAAGAAGAGTACAAAAGCCTGTTTGGCTCATTTAATGCCATGGAAGTCATGTGTGTAACCTCCAGCATCCCCAAAGCGCAACAACTCTAAATTTTCATTTTCCTCTTAGATAACATGTAGAAACAACCTCAAATGATTTTTAACTAAGAGACGCACACAGGTATTGCAGCTTTGTGCGATAACCAGGTTGGAATTTGACCTGCTGTGACATAGAGTCAGAACACAGCTACTTCATAGGCTCAGACATTCCCTTCACTAACAAAAACTCGCAGTCCTACACACACATCTGCCAGTAAACACACAGCGGTCTCCGAGTGGAGGTCACAGCTGTTTGACAGCAGCCAAATTCAACTTGTGAGAGAAGTGAAACAAGCAGTGTAATCCTCCATTCACCATAAGCCACCTTGTACAAATCTGCAAAGATGACCAATATTGCTTTCAGCATTCAATTAATTGTCATGGCATACATAAAAGAATCAGACTTAAACTGAAATTTAAGCAGCATCAGGTATTCTAGAGTCCTGTCAGAACAATTAGACACAAAGCAGCTTATATTTCTCTCCACTGTCACTCTGAAACAGCTGAACGTCCTTGTTTACCACGCCTGACAGAAACAACAGCTATCCAATGTCTACAAATGCGTCATACCCACGTCCTTCACTTTTATCGCTGCACGGCTTCAATGCACTTTATAGCTAATGCATATAGCATAATTTAGATGTAAACAACTTGGAATGCCAAAAACATTAGCAGCCCAAGCCTAAATCTGAGTGTTTTTTTAACGTCAGATAAGATGCGATAATGGCATCCAAAATTATTTTGAGGGTATTAACTACTCATTTGATGACTGCAGAATTTTTGCAGATTTCACCCTTTTCAGTTAGACGCCATTCAGACAAAGAAAAACCATGCATGCATATTACTGAGTTTTAACCTAGGTCAAACTTCTCTTAGTAGCACAGAAGGAAGGGGTCAATATGCAAAAGACATGGCTTTAGTGATGCTGTTTGGTCATTTTCAAAACTACACTGAATCAATCTTCTGATTCACTTGAAGCTCAAAGCATGCACAGCTGTTTCTGTGATACCATCAACACGGAGGGTGCTTCAGATACACTTGTAGTAAACTGATTTTTGCATTGCAAGAAATTCTAGAGGTACATTCTGTGAATTAGAGCTGGTTTTCTATTGAAGGGGCTTTTGGACACTAGCTACCAGTGAATACTTTAGTATTATATGTGTTGGATGACTAAACTTCAGCAAACTGCATAAATTTCATAAAACCACCACAAAATTGCATCAAACTTGTTTTGTTGATTTTGAAATCGTAATTTTGAGAACAGAACATCTAAAAACAAAATACCAACTCACGTTCAAAGTCGGAGTCATCATCTTCTTCATCATCTCCGTTGGATTCTGTTTGCATGGGCTCCCCATCAAACATCACCCCTTTTCCTGGCTTACCACCTGTGCTGGACCCATCTTGACTTCTGGAGTCTCGCAAACGGGTGAAGTACTGTACTGCAAAATCCACCAGGTCTGACGGCCTTTGTCGCAACACCTCCACAGTGTAGCCCTGGAGCAGTTCTGTCAATCCCACGGGTATCTCAATACTCATGGTTGTGCGTGTACTGTTGGTAGTTAAATTTATAAATCTGAAAAGATAAAAAGAAAGACAACTTGACAGACTATTCTGGGACAACACCTCACGTGTGTTTGAGTACAGATGTAATTATTGGGTTTATAAATGTTAAGTTAATAAGATGTAATTTTTGTTATTTCATCAATTATGTATATTATGTGATGACAGGTCAGCATAACAAGTGATAAATACCAGGAAAGGAGGCGATTTAAGAATGAATAATCAAAATAGCTTTATAATCCCATTTAAAGCAATGTAATAACGTTTATGAAGTGCTGTCCCTGAGAGACAACTTTATCAAAAGGCTAAAGCGGGGACGCCGAGTTCTCACAGATGCACTCTACAGATAGGAGTTTGTAAAGAAGTGGGAACATGTTTAGTGATGTTGATGAGAGTTTCACTAACATTTATTGCTTTGCAAATGTCGAAAGCTGACTTGCCAACTTGGGTGGGAAGCCGGGTGAAACTAGCTAGCAAACCTAGCTAAGCTAATCCTAACAGCAATGCGCCGGTTCGGGTTACTGATAGGGCCACAGATCAAAGTTGACCAAACATAATGACACGCGTTTGTTAAAAATTAATTACTGTAGCAAACGTGGTCGCGCTGCGACTGAACGGGCGCTTTCTTCATCAGTTCTTGGCTACCATGCTATCACCGTTAGCTTGTGTTGTATGGCGCACGGACAGTATGTGCTAAGCCGCAGCATTAAAATCAGAAAGCTGGCAGGATAAACGATGCTATGTAACACTGCAAGCTATATCAGACAGGTAAGCCGTTTAACAGGCTGCTTTCGTACTTACGTGCAATTACCGCTCCCCGGCTAAACTAGCCAGTCGCCCCCTCGGTGTCTTCCTTGTTCTCTTATTTAGCCTCTTCTTATTAGTCAGTCCCTTTGCCAGTATTGCGTCCTTCCAGAAAAGACGGGTTTTTTGTGTTAGCGTCACCTAGCGTCGCTAACCAGCGCGGGGCTAATACCCTTTGCCAGCCAGGTGTAAAAGGATGCTGGCTAAGTTCAGAGGAAGGGGGGTGTACTCGACTTCGGCGCTGCAGTGAGTCAGTCGTCCACGCAATTGGCGAGGGAGGGACTTATTGTGGCAGTAAAGAAAAAAACTAGCTAGCTAGCTGCAGGCAGGCCAAGTGGCTGACCTGCTAGATAGTTTTCTTTTGGAAACTCCGCTCTGAGCAAGATGCACAAGTCAGCTGCTGCAGCCAAGTGGGCGAAGCGTGCTGTGAGCTCTGCTCGCCGTTTACACCATTGAGCCACACCTCCGAACCAGAAGAACCGTTGGGGGGGAAACAGAACTTTAAACAATGGCAATTACTCGGTGATAGTACTAACAACGCAAAAAGCCAGCTAAATTAGCCGAAAGCAGGTCTACTGTCTCCCAACGAGGTAATCCACACAGCTCTTCATGCACGGATAAACCGCTGGCTCCAGAAAGCATGAGGAGGCGGGGCTTACTCGATAAGCGTAAATCGTTTGACATTGATTGACAACAATTTTGACCAATGAGAGCAAACCTATAGAAAATTATAGCCAATTGGAAGCAGGTGTTCAAGAAGAGGCGTGACTAAAGGCATAACCTTATTTGGACACTACGGAGAGAGCCGTACCTCCTGAAGTGGCATTGAAACCTTCGAGGTCTAAGCAAAAAAATTAAATTCATCTTGCTTTCAACCAGCGATGATTTTTTGAGAAATGCATCTGCTGTATTGATGGGATGTCTTTCAAAAGCCGTCACAGACGACGAAATAACTAAGACAAATAAATAAATAAATAAATAAATAAATAAATAAATGAATAAATAAATAAACACCAGTAAATTCAAATATTTTTCTGCAAGTAAAACATCCTTTTCACAATTGCAGATTAGAAGCAGTTTCATTTTTTAACACAGCGAAAGGTTGTAATCAAACATTCAGATGGTAAAAACGAAAAATAAACAAATCTGATTAGTTCAAAGGTGCTTTACCTTTTGCACGTTCTAATTTTCTTCTGCAAATGATCATTTTTTAAATAATTATTTTCAGCCTTTGTAGGTCATTTCAGATTAAACAAACACTATTTGGCCCTCAACATCAAATACCATGCACCCATTAAATCGAATTTCATCCAAGTAAATTGCTCTGCTTAATTTTTCCTTCTATTTTCCTGCACACAGCGTTACTGCAGGACTCTTATTTCTCACTCTCATCTTTCTACTTTAGATTTCTCCGGTTCCAAAAGTCGTGTGGTCATTTCCATCAGAAGAATGGACCGTACTACATTTTGGGTCACCGAGTTTCACTGAACATTTAACTATTCTGGGACGTTTGTGAAGGACCACCCTAGCTTGTGTTTTATCTCCTTTTTCATTTCTGTCACTGAGGCAAGGCTGTTGCCATGGTCACAAAGAGGCCTTATTTAATTCCTTGAACCGGTTTCTGATTGGCTCAGGCCTTTGTTTTTAACTAACACAGAGGAAAACTAAACCTTCGGGCTCTCCCTGCTGGGAAAACAGAATAAACATGAATCAAATTGTATTTAACATGTTGGGAATTTTTCGTTTATTTAAACATAAAATATAATGATGATGAATGAGTTTTTGCATAAAAACGTCCCTGTGGAGAGTTATTAGAATAAGATGGACTCCATCCGATAGTGACAGATTGATATTCATATTTACAGTGTGAATTCAGATCTTGGGTTTTCTAGAAGTGTTTTCTTTTTGGGAATTGCTTTTGATGTGATTTCAGCCAGTTCCAAAAATGTCTCAGAGAGAGCTGCTGGCCCATATTTTCATGAAAATGGGACAGACAGAAAAACAAGCAAGAAAGGGATAAATAAATATAGCATACCTTCAGAAAATCCCGTTTCACATTTATAGATAGATAAAATAATATGTTCGCAGTGATGTGATCTGTGACATGTCCTCATCAGTGCAAAAAAGACTTACATCGTGTTAGAATGATTAAGGGAAATGCTTAATTTTTGAAAACAAAAACATAACAGTTTTTATTTTTAGTGTCAAACTCCACGCCCAGAACAAATCTACTCTACCGTAACTATATTATAAAGAAAATAAATATAGTCCAATAAAAAATTTGATTTAAATAAAATGCTTTTTTTTGTTGTTAAATGAATGGTTCATTCACATTTTGATTCCATGAGCTCCAAACACATTCACATAAAAAGACTCCTCAGTCAATTTCTTTAATCAATGCTGCCACCTACTGGCCAGTCAATATCTTTTCAGCTGTGGATTAATGGAGCTGTTTGAAAGCTCTGTTATTCACCCCCTTTCTTTTTATTTTACCCGCAAATAAATATTAATCTATCAAATACCAATGTATAATAAAAAGTGCACAATTGTAACTTACAGCTGATACCACATAAAAATTACTCTGTAAAACCTCATTTTACCTTCTAAAACCCACTTACATTGACAGTGGAGTCCATAAAAAGTGGTCAGTTTTTCCATTTGAATGAAGAACTGAGTGACCATTTACATTTTTTTTATTAATTCTGGTGTTTTGTAACTGTTAAGCTTCTAGTTCTCTTGTAATAATAATAATAATAATAGTAATAATAATAATAATAATAATAATAATTATTATTATTATTATTATTATTATTATTATAACAATAATGCTGATGATCCATCCATCCATTTTCAGCCCATTTTACACATCTTTAAAGTGTGTTTGCAAATAAAGATGGGAATAAAAAACAACTTTAAACATGTGGCTTGAAATAATCTGTTTAAAAAAAACTTCACCCATACATTTAAACACTGATGCAGTTTATTCTGATAGAGTGAATTAACTTTTATTAACAGTTTAGCAATTAATCATTTGACATTCAGAGATCCAGTTAATCCCCATATTATACTCTTATGTACAAAAATGTTGTCACACTCGATGCCGACGGTCAATTGCTGATCCTCAACTTGACAAGTGGTTTCAGTGCATTAGTGAAAAGTACAAGACTTTTTACGAGACGATGATTTATTACCTGAATTTTAATTGACTTATGATTTGGAGTACATCTTTAGGGGTATACAAACAACATTGCACATATGTCACATGATAGATAAACATCTGCACTGAGTTAGTTGAAAATAACGTCCTTCAGCCTGGTCAAACAAACACAGACTTTTACAAGGAAGACTCAAGAATGACAAAAAAAATGTTTTTTTTCTAAGTCAGGATGATGCTTTTATGAACTCCCTTTTAAGAAATCTGAGACGCACGTGCACGTATGAGTCAATATTTTTTTCATTTTCACTTTTCATATTGCTTAAAAAAATGGGTGCAGTCCTTGCAGTGCTGACCCTCCCGCGCGTCTTATAGGACAGTTAACTATAAAATCCCTTCTATTGATAACGTTTTATCTATACAGACAATTACAATTATTTTCAAAATTTCCCCATTTAAATGAAACATTGACTTTTCCAATAATTATGACCAGCATTGAATAATAAAATGTTGTTTCTTTTTTTGAGAAAAGTGCAAATATTACAAATAGTGTGCCAAGAACTGGTTTATCTGCATAAACACAACATAAATTAGATTATGATGCAGTAAATGGAATGAGGTAAATAAAGAAGATAGACAAAACACAACCAAAGAAAACTCTTCTTTATCTGAGCCACAAACATGAAGATACACTTATGGATTCATGCAAAAGTAATACATTCATTCATTTTAGTAATAAGGCACAAATGACACAATGACACCACTCAGTTATACAGCACTTAGCAACACAAATGCCAAATAAAACAAAACATTTCTGCCATATTTTTCAGTTTAGGAATTAAAATTTACATAATTTAATTTTTTTTTAGTTTTGGACAAATTGAATAAAATTAATGTGCTCAAATCTAAAATGTTATGTAATATTGGGAAGATTCTTTCATTTAATTTTGAAACTCTGCCAACCACTTTGGGATTATTTCGTCCTCCCCAAAAAACAGAATCTGCTGTTTTATACATTCAAATTTAAACTGAATGAGGGTTCATTTTTAGTATCAAGGCATTTATTTCTTTTTTTTATTTATACAAATAAACCACATAGCCATTTAATACATTTGTAGGATTTGTGACAAGCACAAAAACAGTCGAGTAACAGAAACATGACAGAATTATGGTGTAAAAATGTCATTGTGTCATCAGTACATCCAATAGATGAAGACTCTATTCTAAAATATCCTAAACAAGATAAATAAAATATATGAAAAATACAATGCATTCTTTGTGTATTTTAAACAAGTGTTGAGGATGTTAATACACAGCGTGTTACAACAGATTATCAAAAAACAATGAAATATTTTAGTCAGTAAGTTGTAAAACCAGCAAGAGTTCAATTAGAGTTTGATTCTCGGTTTTTTCATCTGCCTTTTAAAAAGTCGAACTTCATCAACCTGAAAAGTGTTCGTTTATTTTTATTCACAGCATTTTGGCAAAATCTAATTCAACTCTTGCTCAAAATTTGAGCACCGACTAAATCCATGCAAACACGGAGTCGTTCCAGCACAAGATAATCTCATTAAACCATAGAAAGACTGGCCTGTTTCCCATTGGTCCTTCATCATATATAACAGTTCTTCTCTTAGAAACAGTCATAAAGTCAAGAAAAAAAAGGAAAGAAACAAAGGTCCTATTGATGATCCAGACCAGTTGAATTGCAGCTGAGTTAAGATTCAGTGGTTTGCTGCTTTTGTTCTGTCCTGACTCAGATGGATCTCATTAGTCGAGTGGATTATAAGTCATTAACTGAGCATTTGCACGCGGCTGAATTAGTATGAGAAGACTGAATGCAGTAGATGTGAAAGTTGGCAAGGAAAATGCTTGAGAAGACGAGGACAGGATCTGCAAACCGAAAAAGTGAGTGAGGGGGAATGCACGAATGTTGGTGAAAAACAAAACAAAACTAAAAAGTCTCCGTAGAATCGTCACACTCTAAAAGAGAAATGTTGAATTTACTTGACCAAGTTGTGTCAACTGGTTCCACAAATCTTGTTCGTTGAAGGCGAGTTTATACTTCTCTGTCAGCAACTTTGCGCTCACATGCACGCGTACTGCCGAAGACCTTTTCCTTTATAATTCTCTGTTGGTGTCTGTGTTGTGAAGCAATTCTCCACCAGGACAGCGGAGAGCGTAGAGCTTTACTAGATCATTTTGCCATCAATGCAGTCACGTATCTAGTGTGTTTACATTGTGTTTATGTATTTTAGAGATTTTTTAACACACATTTGTCCTCCACCTCTACATCCAGTCACCACCTCTAAACTCGCGTTTCCTGTAATTTCCTGACACGGATAAAACGTTTGCTGCATATCTTTGTACTTCTTTAGTTATGGGTGTATTAACATTTATATCGTCTGACTTTATTCCGTAGACGTTCTTCAATCTGTTCCGTGTCTGTCGCTAGACACGTTCGGTTCTCATTTTATTTTTTTGAGGGGGAATGGCAGTGTTGTCAACAAAGTTAGAGGAAGCTGCGTCCGGACCAATCACAGGCTTGCGGTCTCCATTGCTTTCGACAGATATTTAGAAAAATGGGCTCCACGTCCAACCTTGTTGCCTTGAGCTTTGTTGGAGAGCCCTTGCAACAACAGATAATGGTGTTGAATGTCTACGCACCGACTCAGATGGAGAAGTATTAACTAGCCGTAAATACGGTTTTTACAGCAAAATATTTACAAAACAGTCTAATGTCTCAGTCGTGTTGGAAGGAATTTTACATTGGATCAGATTTCATTCTTAGTTGGCTGGAGGGTTGCCATGTTAACTTTTTTTAAAAGGTCACAGAGGGTTGTTGCCATGTTTTACAATCAGTCCCTCCTTTATACTTCCCTGTTCCAGAGCCCGTCTGTGCTGGCACTTGTAATTTGACACCGGCCGGCAAAGAGCAGCAGCACTGAGGAAAAAAACAGAAGCTAGTAAAAGGAGCGACCCAGAAGTTAATTCTTTTGATCCCAAGAAGCCACAGCATCCTTTTTGTTTTAATCTAATGTCGGGTAATGTAGGCTAAAGGCTAACAATGAGCAAACAATGCTAATGGTGAATTAGAAATAAAATACTCAGTTCTAAAAATATCTCAAGCAGATTTTTTTCTAGTACTAAAAACATGATATTACGGTGAAATGTGTTTATCTACTTCTCAATGCACCGCGTATGACTCGTCTTCACCTTTATCGTCTGGAATCTTCTGGTGCTGATCCCTAACTAGCAACGATTGCTCAGAGCAGACTCGTTTGTTTTGATTCATGGACTGCAGTACCCAAATTTGACCACAGCACGTCCTTCTTACTTCATGCACCATTAAATGTAGAGAGTAATGCACATTGTTCCTCCTTATATAAGCTGAACATGGTGTCCTTTGTTTGGGACTGAGTCTATGCAGCTCTCATTATTCACTGTGAGCTGATGATGCTAGTAATTCCTTCTCTTATCTCAACACTCACACAAAAGGGAATCCTCAGAGCAGCAAATGGACAACAAGCCCTGAGAGCGCAGAACCGTCTGCCATACTTCCCACTGAATTAATGAAGCCATTTGTCTTTACTGAGGTCTTTTTTTGCAGGAAGAAAAAAAAAAGAAAGTGCTGCCATGGTTACTGTCATCTTCTTTCCTCTCTATTCTCTCACAGCATCCCATTCTTGTCCCTATCCTCACACGGAAACAATAGCAGTAATATCGACTCACGCAGTCTGACAGGTAGGGCTTTGGAATTACCCCGTGAGCTGAACCCTTTGTGCTGATGTGGTGCAGCAGGGGAGCCATTAGGTGTTTGAATTCAGCTGGGACTGTGCAGCCTGTGTGTGTGTGTGCTGTGTTTGCCTGTTGCAGCCTAATTAGGGGGAGATTGTGTCTGAAATGCTCACAGTTCTGGTTGGGGTATAAGGGTCTGACTCCTGCAGGGAATCAGGTATACAGTAGGTTGCATTTCCAACTATACCTTCACTCACACACGTCGTTCAGACAGAAAATTCTCTAAAACCTGTGCAAATGAATGAATGTTTATTAGTACTTGCTGTAAGTTTTGCTTTTCCTGTTTTTTTTTAATTGGGCATGTTTTAATCAATCAATCAATCAATCAATCAATCAATCAATCAATCAATCAATCAATCAATCAAACTTTCCTCTGCAATTTGCAAAGTGTTCTTTTGAAAAACATTTAAAAAACACTTGAACTTTAAGATAAGCAGTTCTGAGAAAGATCCAGAAAAAACGGTCTGGCAAAAAAATACCTAAGAAATATAGATATCATATCTCTGCGTTGTAGCATGTTGCTGCTCTGATAGTTTGCTGTTTGTGGCAGTTGTGGGTGTTTGTAGACAAGATGTCTCAATCTGAAGCAAAACAATGGCACATGTGATAAACAGAACAAAGAACGTTCATTAACACTTGGAGGTAAAAAAAATGAAGGAGAAAGAAATAAAAACAGATCAAACGTAGCAAAACAGGGCAAGACAAGACAGAGCAGAGACGGGAAGTTGGCACGATGCAGAAAAAAAAGCAGACATGCACCTCATTCTACCATTCTGGTTGGAATCACCCCGGTGATGAGATGTGTAAATGTAATTAAAACAAAACGTCGCTGTCAGACTGCTGCTGTGACTACTAGTAACCATGGATACCACACCATGTCCCCTACATTGTCTTTTTAATGCACAAGTCTTTAATCTCTACGGGGTTAAACATCTAAATAAAAAAAAAAACAGAATTAGCTCACTGTTATTTTTTGGAAATAAAAAAGACGTAATATATCAAAATCTACAAATGGCTGGTATTGGGTCAGATTATCCACAAAGCCCAAACATTGAACTTTTTTTTAATCAGTATTTTCGCACAACTGATGAATCTGTGGAACCATCAGGTAGCTGCTAATTACAAACTGCATGATGATACCTAACGCTGATCTTAGCGTCTGGCTTTCTTTCTAGCCTATAATTAGAGTGCTACCAGAAATAAAAGCTGAAATTATTGCTAGTCATAGTGGAATTCAGGTATGGAGTAGCGCTGTTAGGGAGGGCTGAAAATAACAGAGACTAAGCTAAAACCACTGCTTTGATTTCTCTGATATAAAGTACAAAAAACAATATGGACAACCCTGAGCATTCTCTTCACAAGACTGTCCGACAACGAAAGAGTGTCTTCAGTCAGAGGCTTCTTCAGTTTCGCTGCAACACTGACCGCTACTGGAGATCCTGCCAACAGCCATTGTAATATACAATAACTCTTTGATGACTTGATTATTATTATTATTCTGAGCTACTACAGCAATCAATTTCCCTCTGGGATTAATAAAGTATTTTTTAACTGAATTGAATTGAATTTTATACCATGATTGTCAATTAAGAAGTAAGCAAACTGATCGGCTAATTCATTAGGCTAAAGGAAAGCTCATCTCTAAGCACAATAACAAACAGCAAGGGATGCTTTTTATGGTACAACACCGGCAGACCCCCTAAATAAGTTGACAGAATAATCCATAGCCTCTTTGAAATGACAATGTTATATCTGCCATGGTTAATGGCACATATTAATTTTATTTAAAAAAAAAGATTTATGTGCTAAATAAGTAAACTTGATGTGTCCTTTTTTACAATGTCTTTATGACCTTGACTTACAGTAGAATACAACTTCTTTTTACGTCTTTATGCATTTCACCCAAAATAATATAATTATTATAATTAACATTATTACCTTTTAAAGTTCTTTAAAGAGCAAGTCACCCCCAAATCAACTTTTTTTTCTGGTAAACTATATAAATGTGTGCCTAATTGTGCTGCAGACACGTGTAGTTAATAGTTTTGTACTTTAGTGCATTTTAGTTAAAATTGTAATTTTCTGCCTTAAACTGTCAGTGTTGTGCCGTTGTCAGGTAAAAACTCTGCACTGCATTCCAATTTAAATCTGCCACCGCTATTGGCTAAGAGGTATGCTATGATGTAAACTGGTCCTTATGATGTCACAATGCCGTTGTGAGCCTGTGTGTGTGTGTGTGTGTGTGTGTGTGTGTGTGTGTGTGTGTGTGTGTGTGTGTGTTGTGTGTGTATTTGTTAGCGGCTCCGCCCTCTCGGTCTGCTAGGCAACAGCATTTGTTGCATTTTTCAAACATGAAGAGGGAGTGAAGTAAGTTTCTTGTAGGGGGTGACTTGCTCTTTAAGGTACTTTGAATTTACCAAGCAAATATGTCAAGCCTAAATTAAAACAAAGCGAAAAGATAAAAACATTTAAAAAAGAACACCTGGTTAATAAATGTTTATTGTTTAAGTGAGACTCAGGTTGGCTCAGTATTAAAAAATCTCCTTTAATATTTATTATTAATTAAAAGAGATACGTCTGATGCATCATTTCAGCGCCTTTAAGAAATTGTCATGAAATAAGCAGCCACCTGTGTTCAGGTTAAACAAAGGAAACCCATGGGAGAAGTCAGGATTTGACAGGATCTGGTATAAATACGTAGAAGTTTCTGCTCATAAAGGAAAACAGCAATTAAGGAAGATTAAGATACAGCTGAGAGGAGTAAAAACAAACTTTCATTCTGGTTGTATAAATGTCCCAAGTCAGCCAACCTGAACGGATCATCATCTGACAGCTCCTCCAGACATGCTGCCCTGACCTTTGACCTCTTTGTAAATGGCAGATGAGGAAAACAAAAAAAAAAGAAAGAGAAAAGAAATGCCCATTTGCAGATGAGTTTAACTTCATTATTGCACTTGAAACCCTTGCTTATTTCATCTTCATGTGATTTTCTGCACACAACAGCAGTTCTACGTCGATAAAGAAAGCAGTAATCGAAAAAGCCCACTGGCTGGAACACAAGAGGCACATCCCTGATCACAAGTTCTGCTGGGAAACTGACTACTGCTGCTGAGTTTCAGGAATTAAAAGTGTCTGAAACCATCAACTGTTTGAAATCAGTGGTCTGACCTATGACAGTACAGAGAAAGTACAGTAGATACTCAAAAGATTGAGTTAATTAACTTTTCTAATAGACTTAAAGTTTATCTATATTTGTCTGAAAGTGTCTCCAAAACCGAGGAATAGTAGTGTATCTTATTCCAGACAAGCTTCAGGACCGGTTAGACAAGGTCGGGAGTTTCCTTGGAGCGCTGACTGAACTTTGTGAGTTAGAAATCTACAAGCCTTGCTGCTGCGGCGGCGTTGTCGCGACGGGAAGTCGTTCTGTGATCCAGTCAGACACATCCTTCAGCACAGACTCAACCACCTCAGGAAGGTCATGATGGAGAGCATGGTAGCCTCCATCATAGAGCTGTCAAAATATTAGGTCAGATGCATTCAGTAAAAAATAAAATTATATTTATATATAAAGCTTTTGTTTTACCTTTATTCTTTATTTTTAATATTTTCTATGGAAGAAATAGTCTCACCAGAGTATGACTTTTTTTACTTTGAATTTTTGTAGATTTTTTTTATAATTTAAACACACCAGCAACAATTTTACCCACAAAGGTTCAACAGCAGAATTTCAACTTCAGAAATTCAACAACAAATGAGGTGACCTCCTGGTGACCCCAAGCCAAAGCTCACTCGATTGAGTCAGCACCTCACTTGTGATGGGAGAAGGCCAAAAGCCACTCGACTTGATTGAAGGACAATCTTTTTGGCTTGGGTCACCAGCTTCACCTAAGTTGTAAAATTTTTGCTGCTGAATTTCTGAAGTTATATTTTTGCTGCTGAAATTCTGTTGTTGAATTTTTACTGATGAAGTTTTTACAGGTGTATTTTAAGACATAAATAATCAAATACATAATTTCACAGAATAAAAATTCAATGTCATAAATTCAATATCTAAAGTACAAAGAACACTATATAACAGACCGGAGTGGGCATGTAAAATAAAAAAAGATAAAAAAGCTATTGTTAAAAAAAGCCAGATAAGGAAACTCATTTGAAATAAATATATCTGCAGATTAGAAAAACAATTGAAGCCAATCTTTATTTAATCATCCAGCTTTTAAATGAAGAAAACAATATCCTATTAAATTATAAGAGTCTTAGCCTGGAAAGTCAGACTAAATAAATATACAAGGCAAGGATTTGGTCTGGTTCACTAGGCTAGTCTTATTTTAGGCCTTGATCTTTTCCACATAATGGAGACATATTACATCAGGCTGATGGGAAGAGAGCTAAAAATAAAGTAGTTGATTCTGAATTTAGCTGACCACTAAACCCATCTAAAACTGAAAAATAACAATTTTGCTATTGCCATTCAGTGAAAATCTTCAATCTACACTGAAAAAGTAAACTAGATTTAAAAAAAAAATCTAAATCTGATAACTCAGTTAGGTTTAACTCAGGGTTAATGAATCATTCTCACCTTGATTCTCTTGTCTGAACTTGGAGCGTTCTCGTACATCATCTTGGAGCCTTGGATGTCACAGAGCTTGTCAGCGTCACCGTGTAGGATCAAGAAGGGACACTTGATGTTTGGAATCTCCTTCTCGATGCGCTCTGTCGCCACCATCAGCTGCATGCCGAAGGACACCCGTAACCTGCCATGGTAATTTAGCGCATCGTTGTTGTACGCCTCCACCTGATAGGGGAGAGAACAGCTTTAACACTGAACACAGCCTGATTTTACAGAAATGTTTGGAAAATATTAGACAAAACAGACAAGATTTCAGAGGCAACAATAAAATAAACACAATATACATCTTAAAGGAGACAGATTATGACTGTTTAAAGTTATTTCTATGGTTGATCCAACACATGTTTGTGACGTTCTTTTCACTAAATCTCTCCCACACAAAGCAATTTCAGCTGTTTTATTCTTGACAGTTTATGTACCTTCCAGATTGAGCCGTTTCAGGGCGCCTATCACTTTAAGAAAGCAAGCCAGAGCTGGCCACGCCCACCCATCCCCCAATCAGGTGAGAAGTTTCAACATCTGGGAGGGGCTCAGAGTAGAGCTGCTCCTCCTTCAACGTAGAGAGTTGATAGGTGGTTCTATGCTGATTTCCTCATTTGTGACATCACAATTGGGGATTTTTTAAAACTGCTTGATTTAGACACAAAATTCCTGAAACTAAACACTGACAGAAGATGGATGGACAGATATTTTTCATGTTTAGAGTATTTATAGAAACACCAGAGACCTACATGGCAGCTCAAAAGGATGCAAAAAGTGGGTTTTGCATAATATGTCCTCTTTTAATAATTGACATTGAACTCTCATTTAAATATATTTTTCTAATGTTTATACTAGATAGAAATACAAGGGCTTATTTCACTCTGAGCATCTTTAATGTCCGTAATTGGGTACACAATTTAAGAAGTTAGGGTTTACAAACAAAATTTTTAGATACAAATTTTCGTTTACAAAGAAAGCTCCTTTTTTGGCTTTCTAAAAGGAGTGACACAAGAATGACTGGAAACGAAGCTATTAAAACCCATAAAAGTTGCAAACTAAGTGAGAGGAAGACTGTTAAGAATATAAATATAAAACAGGAAAGTTTTTATGAGCTTAAGTCTGACCTGAACAGAAATAGACGCACCCATCATACACGCTGTGCACTAAACTCATGAGTATTCAGTTTCTGAGTGAACACAGACGAGATCAGTGTCAGCAGAAATTACTTTTCTAAAATGTCAGAGGTGATAAAAAACAACTTCCAGCATAAGAGTCTTAAAATGATTCTTTTACCATCAGATCATTCAGTCCTCCTGCTGGGACTTACTATTAATAGAAGGCGTCATTCCCATCAAGAATGAAAGGATTTTATCTTGATGCTCGTCAGAATCAGATCAGACGCACCGAAAACACCAGCTACAAGCAGGTTTTTACACTAATCGGTTTCCATAACTGACATTACTCAAGCTGAACACGTCCTGAAAAAATTCAATCATTCATCTTTTCACCACCATAACGTTATGCCACAGATAAGAAAAAGTATTACTGAGCAACATTAGGCTCATTTACAATGATATTGATTTCTAAGTGAACACAAAACACACCAACGACTTGATTCCAAAAATGACCAAGCTGTCTTTATAGGCCTCGCCCACTAAAAGGTGACTCTCATCCTGGCTATGTCAGATCATTTTTGAAGACACCAACAAATTCACACAATCTACAAAAAGCAGAAATGTTATCACACACAGCTTCACGCGATCTCCGCTTTATAAATCAGAGACTAACTAGAAAGGTTCTCAGCTGTTTCAGAGTCATGTCCCGCCCTCAACACGCCCACTTTCTGCCATAAATGGTCAAAGCAAAGTACCTTGTGGATCTCATGCATATACATAAGCCGGCTCATTGCAGCGCTCCACCATTAAGATCGCGACCGCAGATCAAGGAAGCACTATTTCATAAGCAGAAATTGAGGTACTTGTGGGTACTGAGAGCAGTCCCATCGAGTAGAGGAATACACTTGCACATAATTTGGCTCTGACTAAATCATTTCACAAATGTTATATGTCAAGTCTGTCACATCATTCTATTGTTGTGTGTGGGAAAAACACAACTTCCCCAAGGTGACGGTAGGAAGCAGAAGTCACAGGATGTGAAACCGCTGACGTATATGCACACACACAACACAGATCACATTCAGGAGCAAATATGTGTCTGTGCAGGTGTGTGGACGTGACTGAGTGTGTGTTTCTGGCTCTCCTGTGGTTAATCTGAAGGATTATATAAATGGTTTGGGTGTGAGACAAAGTAAATACACCATGTTTATAGTTTTAAATAGTAACCAACAATAAATGTCTGAACAAATAAACCCTCAAAGCCTGTTTCACAAGGGGGGGGCCTTCCTCCAGGGAATGTCCAAAAATATGAAAACAAATGAAAATATCAACATGCACGTTCTTCCCCCTTAAGGCCTCAGGATTTTCCTTCTACCACATGCTCCTGATATTTCAATTACAGACCAGTACAGCACACTGACCCGCCACCACACGCTGATCTACGTCTGTCTCTAACCTGATGTGGGTCCCGTGAGATCCATTTGGACTCGATGGAGCCCAGAGGGAGGCTGGGCAGCATGTGGTTCAGGATCTTTGCCACGAAAACCTGAAAACAGTTTTGAAGAAAACATGATAATACATTTTTTTATTTCTCCATAGTCAAAAAGTCAAAATATGTCAGCTTTTTTTTTATCTGTTTGGCACAACTGGCTTAACTTAAAGGCAAGGCTGCCAAGCACAGGCGCCACCGGTCCCTCCGACCACCACCAGCAGGCAAGGTGGGTTAAGTGTCTTGCCCAAGGACACAACAGCAGAGTTCTCTGTCCGGAGCCGGGATCGAACCTGCAAGCTACTGCTCTAGCTACTAGCTACTGCTAGTTCACTGATAATATTTAAAGTTTAAGTATGGATGGTAGGAGATATTACCTAATATTATTTAGTTTTTAGACCCCGCATGTATTGGCATCAATTTATATCGGTATCGAGAATTAAGACTATATTGGTAAAAAAGCCAAAATCGAACATCCTTATGAAAGGTACACTAAGTAACTTTGTCATATTTTTAAATCATTTCCTTGAGCCAGTAGGTGCTAAAAACTCTTTACAGCGGTGAACCTCAACTAGTGGCCCGAAGGCTACATCCGGCCCACCAGACCTTTCCACTTGGCCCCCCAACCCTTTGGGCCCTAATGTTCCACAAAAGGGGGACGTTTAAGTTTAGCAGCAATATTCATGTCCCAAATATAAGTAATTGTTTAAGACTACTCAAACTACAATCAAAACAGTGTAGATGGAAAACGAAGCCATTTTAAATATTAAGATATTGAGATACAATATTACTTGAACTTTATTGTAGAAGGGCATCTGGCCCTCATGGCTTCTGCTGGACAAAACTGTGGCCCTTGAACAAATTTAGTTAAGGACCCCTGCTTTACAAGGCGAATGAATTGTCCCATCTGCTCCTTGTGGACAAGATACCATATTTGCCACTTGAACCTCTTCAGACCGGTGACCTGAATTCCTGCAAAGTCATGTTTCTCTCAAGAACCGTAACACTTTAAAGCAATCCATGTTTACACCTCGGAACTATAGCTGTCCTGTTTCCCGACATCTTCCTGTATTAGCATTTTTCCAGAAATTTCCCATAAAATGTTCATTGAAAAAAAGCAAAGAAAAGAAAAAGAACATCTGACCACAAGGGGATCAAACAACAGTCAACATCAGGAAGCAAGAGCTAAGAGACAAATAAGGTTTCCAAATGGATACAGACCTCGCGATCATGTTATTGCGCTTGTATGTAAAACTTAAAATATGTGGTCAGCTGGTTTAAACAGTAATTTAAAACAAACAATAGAGGGTGCTGAAGCAAGCCAAAACTGCCTAGTGTCTCCAAGCATTATTGCCTTAACCCTCCCACTGTTCTAATGGGTGTGACCCCGCAAGGAAAGTTGACCAATGAGCAGGGTTGATGGTTTTTCCCTTGGGTCCACGTGGCAGGGGTGAGGAGTGAGCACCACCTCACTCCTGCCATGTGGACCTCAAGGGATAAACCATCAATCCTGCTCAATGTTCAACTTTCCTCGTGGGGTCACCCATAAAGACAGTGGGAGGGTTAAGGAGTGTCCTTTTATAGACCAGGAGCAGAAAGAAAAATAGGAACCTTGAATGGTGTGGCCGACTCTGGATTCATTTTGACCATTGGCGCTATCAGAACCACTCCAACAATTTCACTGGGTCTTTCACAGGCTGACAGAATTGAGATAGCACCACCCTAAAGGGGGAAAACACAGACAGATTATTGCAGAAGATGTTGGTTCAACCACCATGCTGTTTTAAGGCACAGAAACCCAGAATCAGCAGCTTGCATGGCTAAAGCACAGCAACCACCATGCACTCCTCAGCCTATTGCATTATGGGTACTCGAGGGTAAACTCTGGCAGTGTTAGTAAATTAAAAGCAACAAAACCTTAAAGAGGACCGGTGATCATGACATTTAAGAAATGGGTGGATACTGGATTTACTGTTCATTTCTACAAGACAACTGACTGACTTGTTTAACAGTTTAATTTATATACAGAGTAAACAATACACAAAGAAAGTAATGCTCTGTACTTATTTTACTATTTAGTTTCTTTACCACAATACATTGCAGTCCAAAGTATCTATTCTCAGCTGGACCATGAGTAAGCAGTTCTGACAACAATCCTACACCTGAATTTAGACTTCTAAGGTAAATAAGAGATGCAGGTTCTCTCCTCATCCGTTTTAATCTAACCCCAGATTACTCAATTATTTGTTGAAGCATTACAAATCAAATCTAATCAATGCTAATGATGGGGAATATAGTAGAAAATGAAAATATTTGTGCTGAAGACAACTTAATGAAATAATCTAAAACTTGTTCTGATCTAATTCTGACCTGCAGCTGTTTTCTGTGGCATAACTATCAGAATTAACATCTTATTGTTAAGCAATCAAGACTAGGGATGTGAGACAGTATCGGCACATAGACATATAACGATATTTTGGTTATGATACAGAATAAATATTTGAAAGTAGTGTAATGATGTTTTTGTTTGAGAATTTAAAAACAATGTCTTTGGTGTAGTGCAATTCAACCTCCAACTGTCAGGAGGCAGCAGTACTTTCCACCTTTTTTCAGACAAAACACCAAGATCTCACAATAACACTTGATGTGTGGAAGCATCAGGCCTGAGTTTTCCAAATAAAATCAGTCTAAAAAAAGCTAATATTGTCCTGCTTTTAGTATTGTGATACATCCTATGGTCTCGCTGTATTGTGATATCGTATTGCCAGTTTCTTGCAAATACACACCCCTAATCCATACCGTAAACTGATAGCTGATCTACGAGACATCAGTAAACATATTCCCATTGTATTTCCATAATTCCATTATCCTACATCTGATTAGGGTGTTTATACATTAAAAAGGGGGAAATTTGAACGAAGTAAAGTGAAAAAAAAATTCTAAATGGAAAAACAATCAACACATTCCCAAAAACGTTTCTAATAAAAAACGAGAATTTAAAGATCAATAGATAAGTTCTGGGGTTACAGAACCATGGTTTTGCTGTCTAAAGGACAGGGATCGTCATCTCTCCTGTGACATAGACACTAAAGTAGGTGAAAGGTTCTGATGTGAGTACCAGAGGGAAGAGCACCAGAAGGTCAAGACTAACATAAAACAATCCATCTTTTGTTTAGTTGGGCGTGGGTTTCCACCTACCTCCATTGTTGATGTTAATCAACAGATGGAGACAGAAACTAGAATGTTAGGGCTCAGCCCTTAAAGCAAAAACACACACCTACGTGAGTGCAGCATTAGCACATGGCCCCAGTTTGACACCCATGCTGATTCTCTCTTCTGGCCATCGTCAGCAAGTCAGAGTCCACTAGGACTCAAATCGATTTGTTCCACCGATTTTATGATTCCTCTGAGATCCTTGAATTTATTTCTCACTGTCTCCTCGCGTTGGAACGCTAATTGGCTTCAGCTTTTGTGTATCTGAGCCCTCTTTGTCAGTTGTGTGAATATTCATCAGCATTCATCAGCTTGGGACCGATTGCAGGCTCACTTCATGAAAAGAGGCTCCACAGGAAGACAGAACATTTCCCACCAGAAAAAATCCCTTTCTGAAGACGTGAAGCAAAAGCTCCCAAACAAACACTCACATTCAAACACACAGTTTGAAAAAAATAACCCATTGCTTCCTCAGTATTTTGCTTCCTGTTGGTTCTGTGTTTTTCCCTCGTCAACATAAGCCAACAATAAATCTGTGCACATCAGAAAGCTCGATGGAAATTTGTCTGGCTGATTTTTGCTTCCTAGCTGCCAAACTGGTGAAACATATTGGATTTGCGTCCTTGAATGAGTGCCATTCTCTCCAGTGGTGTGGAGTGACCATGCGAGATAAGTGCAAAGACAGAAAGCAACCAAAAGAGGATTTAAGACAATGAGACCCTTTCAGACACTGCTAGCTTTGGTTTAAAGGATGAATACCTATATTGTCTAGCTGGGTGGACCCGGATTAAGTCAAATGAGACTGAGTGGTGCTGATACTCTACAGAACTAGAATTTAAATAAACGCAGAAAATGCATTTATTTATTTAACCTTTATTTATCCAGATGAGTCGATTGAGAACTCATTCTCATTTACAACGACGATCTGGCCAAGAAGCAGCAGCAAGAAAACACCAATAATCTATGAAAAGTAAACTAATGTTGAATAACTGTAGCTTAAATAACTTGTAAACAATGGTTGAATGTAATAAAGTACAAGTACTTAGTTCCTGTACTTAGGCACATTTTTTCTGTAGCTGTACTTTTACTTTTACCTCACACTGTTTTAAAGCTATTACTGTCTGCTCCACTACAAAAGTTTGAGTTATAAGTTACTTTAATCAGGGTATTAGTTTTACATCTGTACACATTAGGGATGCTGGATACTGGCTTTTTTACAGATATCCGATGTACCGGTATTGTCTGACTCCTAACATACCAATATAATAAAGAACTTTTATAAATGAGCGCTTCCTGGACTCAACATACGTTGGTTTGAGGTGCTCTTTGGATGGAAAGATTCAGTCGAAAAACCAAGAGAAACTCCAAGGCACTCTCAAATAGAACAAGTTAAAAAGCCTGTATTGTAATGACTAGGTCACGTACGGCCTTTTAAAAAAAAGCATTAAACAAAGTACAATACACCAATATAAACCAGTACTACCGATATATGTTGTCACCCCTCTCATAGACAGAAAAACTAAAACTTTTTATGTTACTAACATCACATATGCATGCTTAAATACTCCAAGTGTGAATCTAAGGTGTGTGTATTAGTTAGTAACGCATTTTTTCTTTTTCTGGATATTGCAGTTAGAGTGATAAAGCATTTTAGAAGAAAAACAAGTCTTGGTTGAAAACTCTTGTTTTGTTGTTGTCGTTTGTTAGCTGTTTAGCTGTGAGGACAGTGTACGTTCACTGCAGGCCAAATTTCTACTTTAGAAGTTGTGCCAAATAAACTAAAATATCTTTAAAACTAGAGCTTACATCTGTTATATTTTAACATTTTGTGAGAGACAAGAAGAGGCGGAGAAGTTTGGTGTATAATATGTGTATGGTATGTAAAAGTTGTCAATAAAAGACTGAAAACCAATACTAATATTTTCCATTATCAAATTTTAATGCCGATATGCTGACATTAATAGTAGACCGATGATATTGGACATCCATATAAATACTGAAGTTGAACAGACTTGCATTTTTACAGTTTTTTATTTTAGTGTATTTGGCAACACCTTAACCCATACTCTTAAAATACAGACATTTTTTTTACTTTTAATTACTTTACTTTTACTTGTGTAAAAAAATATTGTGGACTTTCACTTATTAGCCATTTTTACCCCATTGTATGTACTTTTACTTAATTAAATGATATCAGACTAAGACACGCCTTTAGAATCAGCCCTAAAACGTATGCATTTTATTATTTTACGGTTCGTTTAAGTTTGACAGGTGGCCATAAATACATAAGAGATACTTTATGAAAAATCAACTCTGTGATAAATAATTTACAACTAATGTTCTAACATTAATTAATTTGTTAAGTGGTAGTATCACTAAAAATTACACGCAGCTTCTGCAGGAATTTAAGGGAAAAAATATGTCTAACAGCACCAAAGCTTTCAATAAAAGGTGTTGACAATCAACAATAAACAAAGAAATCTTATAGCTTCAAAATATTTAAAGAAAACAACATTACATTTTTTTTCTAATTCATCCAAGTTAACAAATCTTTTCAGTATACCAATTAGGTTAAGTGAAATTAATTAAAAAGTTGAATATATGAACAAACATAAAAATTAAAAAGCAAAAATTTGTAGTTTTTTTGGCATAAACCTTTAATGTTACCATGAAAAGAATAATGTTTGCATTTTACTAATTTGTAGCAATAAAGGTTATAATGTACCACAAGTTACTACTACTACTACTACTACTAATAACAATATTGGTCGACAAATTTAACTCTTTATTAGAGTCGATTTTAAGTCAGGCATCCCTCGGGCAACCTGGACACTGGATGTGTAACACATAGAAGAAGACACAAAGTTGAAAGGCTGAGCAGAGACACCAAACAGTGATGAACCATTACACGAATAGCTGGCGCAGAAGGACAAATGAGCCATGGCCAAAATTTCTGCTGGAGAGGAAAAGAACTGAGAAAAAGTGAGAAGAAGCTCGAGCTGCAGTCATTTGTCAGAATTCCCATGAGCTCTGCAGACTAGAAAACCAGAGCTTCTAGGCCTTTATAAGAATCTAAATACAAAATAGGACGTAATGAAGATGTTTAAATGTACAACCCTATTATTTTGCATGACTAACTTGCGGATAAATTAACCTTTCATTAAAAAATGTAAACTGGTTTTGCGTGTATGTGGGAGCCAAGTTTCCTTGCTGTTTTGGTGCTCAGCTGTATTATATACATTCATTGTCTTCTGTCCCTTTGAGAGGAGCAGAGCAACAGACTAATGGAAACAGGATGCATTGTTACAACAAAGGGAAGCTGGGAAATGAGGCCTGTAAAAACACACTGTCCAAACATTGTGTTCGGGGAAGGTTTCTTAAAGACAACATCTGGGTTTCACTTGCTTATAAGGAAAAGAAACAGAAGAGCGTGGTGAAAGGAACTGTGGGGCTAAAGAGGTCGAAATACAAGCAAATAATAGAGTTACAGGTGGACTGGCTCAGCAGACGTCAGGAGAGAACAAACAGGAAAGACCTGATGAGATGAGGAAGACCAAAGAGGAGAAGAACAGAGATAAATGATGGATAAAATGATATAAATCAGGAAGAAAACAGAAAAATAACAACCTTGGTTATAAAGCCTTCAAATACAACTCCGGTATTTAAAGAAAACAAAAGTCTAAATCATTTAACACCCATGACAGGTAAAGAAAATCAGAGCCATTAAACACAGATTGTTGGTAAAAGCCCAACTGACTTCAATAAATACAACTTTGTTTACGAGGAGGAAAGAGAAGAAGAAACAAATGGTCTGAATCTGCCATCAAATCAAATAAAAAATGTTGCATTCCAAGTTTTCCATGAAAAAAATTCAGAGTACTGAAGCGTGTTTGGTTACATTTTCAAATGTTGCACACTAGGGAGGTCCCATTTTATAGTCTAATATTGGGAAAGAAATGTAAAATCAGAAACGATCAGTGTCAGTTTTTACTCACTTAAAACTACTATGACAAATCTGGAAAACAAATTAGCTTCAAACATTTTTTCATGCCTCTTAACAACATTCTAACAAAGTATAGCTATAAATATATTGTGGAGATTTAAAAAAATAATAGTTAAGTGGTTCTATTGTTTTTGTCCAAAAA
Source organism: Nothobranchius furzeri (assembly GCF_043380555.1). Lineage (NCBI taxonomy): Eukaryota > Metazoa > Chordata > Actinopteri > Cyprinodontiformes > Nothobranchiidae > Nothobranchius > Nothobranchius furzeri. The sequence goes on from NC_091755.1 coordinate 33,685,994, forward strand.
CCTTTGCAAATAACACGCTTCCGATCAAAAGCAACCATCGAACCATACGGTTGTTGGTCTTGCCGAACCGCCACACTTCCCTGGGTCCTCCACTTACGACGCACTTGTGTATTTAGCAACAGACAACCACTGATGTGAGATGGTTGCTCAATAAAATCAGAGGGAGAAACAGCCGGCTTCTACTACTTCAACTTTAGAACAATAAACAGAGTCCCAAAAAGAAAAACACCATTTGAGTTATGAACAACAAGAGGCATTGGACCAAGAAAATGGCGACCCTCTTGAAACGCAGGTGTCCAGGTCCAGCAGAAGCGTCTCAGAAAAGAGGCCCGAGGGGAGGGGTGAGTGTGTTTGCATTCAAAACCTAGCTTGTTCTGTAAATTCGCCAAAGCAGCTTTAAGGGTTAGACAATCAAATATCTGTAAAAAAGAAAAAGCTGATATCGAACATCCCTAATTATGATTCCAGCAGGAGCAAATTTCAAATACCTCTCTGACTATTATTACCACTGCTTTCTCCTGAAACCTAAAGTAATCTATTAGACTAAATTCAGACATCCAAAAAAACAAAAAAAACTGTTCATCCAAGTGAAGAAGAAACTGATTCAACCTGCAAACACTGAGTTAATCATTCATTACATAAGAGATCACTGATGTTTTTGTTCTGTTTGTACTTGGACTAGGGGTCACAAGGCACAACAATGAGAGGTGTTTGACGTAAAATGCTCTAATAAATCACCCAAAAGTAGTTTGATCACAGCATTAGATAACTGTTTGTCTTCATTGCTCACAAAACCAACATTTCTCCAACATCCAATAGTTCATTACCAATGGAGAGTTGTTTGACAAGGTTTAAAACGACCCACTTTAGGGGTGGCTAGGTCTGTGACACACACAACCTCAGAAATTCAGAACTCCACAAGAGGTTTGCATGTCCAAAACTCACTGTGAGTCAGAAGTGAAAAAAAAAATACAAATGTCAGAAATATGTATTTATGAAAAAAAGGTCTGTTAGCATAGTTTAGTGAAAGGACTATGATACGGACGGACTAATACCTCAAAAATCATACAAAGACCTACGTGTTGAGAGGCAGACTTATCCTGCTGTGAAACAAAGCCAGGATTGCTATGTATGATATGCTATATGCTAAGCTAAACCAACCTACAGCTGTTAGGGGTTTCATTTTCAACAAAACCAACAGATATGGGCTCTGAGAGCTCTGTACACACGGCAAGCAACATATATTGAAAGGAAGAGTCCATTGTATGCAACAGTTTAAGATTGTTGGACAATTTTCCAAACATGAGAGGTGTTTAAAAGTCACAGATATACTAGTTTTGGAGCTATTGTGTGTGGCAACAACACGGCAAAACACACCACACAAAAACTGGTTTCACACTTAACATTTCCAGAAACTGGGAAATCTCACCTTACCTCTCAAGATCAAACGTAACTTCATATTAAACAAACATGATAGAGGAGGAGCATGCAGTGTGCTTCCATAGCCTCGTTTTCTGATTGGCTACATGTCACATCCAACAGGTAGCATGTTCATTTGTCCTTGATATTTGGGCATGACAATCCAACATATTGAGTATTCTCGAGTTATGATCAGAATAATCATGCTGTGCTTTTGAGCATGTCAGAGCACTCTTAACACACCACACATGCCAGGAATATCTGATAAGATGGCCTGTGGAACATTACAGTAATCTGGTGGTACTTAAGCTCATCAGAAAGGGAGAATGGGGTCAGGCCTTGCTGTAAATAGTTTTTTTAAATTACTTAAATTTGGAGAAACAAAATTTGTTCTGATCAGAAAGGTAAAGTAATAAGAAGCCTAAAGCTGGGCGGACACTGTGCGACTTTTTCACTCGTAGCACTCAGCTTCAGCTCAAACTGTACGACTTCCTCACAGGGTAGATCTCACGAGTCATGTGCTCACACTGTACGACCCAGTTCTCGCATGCGACCTGACTGCTCACACTGTACGTCTGGTAGCAACACGTCGGACCTAAAAATGTGCTAAAAATAGCCGTTTTTACTCAACACGTCAGACTTTTTTGTCTTGCCTGTTGTCCTTCAGGAGTGCTTCAGGAGGACACACAGGGATTTATGGGGGTTGGATGAGGAAAACGAAATAAAGAAAGTAAATCTGTGTTTTGTGATCAGTTTAATTTGACATGAACACGACAAACACGCTTTCTTGACAATCTTTGTGAGTAAAAAAACGTGTAGAAATAAAAACGAACAACGTGTGTTATTAGAGAAATAGCGGGCGAGCGGTGTTGATGCAGGATTGCGCATGCGCCGTGAGCGGTTCTGATACATTTTGGGTCGCAGCGCCGCTTCAACAGTGCGATACCCTCACGAGGGACGAGCAAAATATCAAACACACCAGAAGTTTGCGCAAGCTCATGATTGCTGATTGGTAGCTGGTCACGTGGTGTTAATCGCCTCTCGTAACCCCCTGTACACTACACAACGCTCAACGCAAAACTCTCCCCGATCTCGTGGATTCTCGCACGAGTGGAAAATTGGCTCCAAAAAAGTGAAAAAGTCGCACAGTGTGCGCCCGGCTTAACCTAAGTCTCCTCCCTTTCTGGTCGGCTCATGGGTCAACTGGGCTAAAAGCTATTCAGATTCAAATTTCAGATTTCAGATTTATTGGTCAAGTAAAAGTATATTTACAAGGAATTTGTCTTCGGTAGATGTTCGCTCTCTAAAACATACAACAACCACAATAAATGAGAATAAAAATACCTAAAAACACATAAGAACATGTATACCCACACACATGTTCATTTACACACACACACACACACACATATATATACATATATACATATCCACACACACACGCACGCACGCACGCACACCCACCCACTCACCCACACACACACACACATATATACATATATACATATCCACACACACACGCACGCACGCACACCCACACACACACACACACACACACACACATATATACATATATACATATCCACACACGCACGCACGCACACCCACCCACCCACCCACCCACCCACCCACCCACCCACCCACCCACCCACACACACACACACACACACACACACACACACACACACACACACACACACACACACACACACACACACACACACACACACACACACACACACACACACACACACACACACACACACACACACACACACACACACACATATCCATAAGCATACTGAATAAGTATTAAAAACTATAATAAAAGGATGGTAAAATAATCTACAGATTCAGGAGATATTTTCTAATCCGCTAAACCTTAGGCCCTGTATTGCACATATGTAGTACTGCAACTGAAATGAAAAGTAATGATGTGTGTTTTGACCATACCTGTCATGTACATTCAGATTCATCAGCTTGTAAAAGTTCATAATTAGCATGACTACATTGGCACGTCGCATATATAACACCACTCCATAATCTCCTCTCCCCTAGCGTAGCTGCTACTTACCACATGGCCAGATTTATGCTGGTTCTTTCCTCCTAAAGGAAGGATTTGAAGTTTGCTGAACTTACAGCCATTTTTCCTCTGTTTTACCTTAAAGACTTCTAACTTTACTTCTACATTTGTATTTGTGTTTTGCTGTTTGCAGCGGGCACTTGAAGAAACACCATTTGAATTCTGCGTGTGTCTTGCGCGTATGTCATTCTTTACAATAAAGAAAAATGAAATTAAACTGAATAGTTACAGTGAAACTGATTCCAGAGTGGGTTAAAGTGACTAATCTTAAAACATTTCATAGCAATTTATGCGAACATTGTTATATATTATGGTCCTTTTCACAGCTATTAAATTAAACTGGTATCCCATAATTACCCATATTGGTTTTTGACCATCTGTGACTATCAGCTCCTCAATTCAGAGCAAATTCCCCAAACTGAGGCTGTTTAAAGAAGTAGCCACGTTTCCATGGAACCTGAATTCCCATGAACTACCACTCAGTGACAGTAACAAGTAACAGTGAATGAGGGTCAGTGAAACCTTGGTTTGTGTGCGCACTCTTTTCCTCAAAAAGTACCACCACATCCGCCTTTAGCAGGCCAACCAACCTTGTTAGAGGTTTTAGTTTCCAGCAGCAGCTGCAGGCTGTGGTGGATGTGTGTCACTGTGTAAAAGGTACACAGCAGCTTACTCGGAAAAATAAACTCAGTCACCCTTCTCTGAATTGTTGGCCTTTACCTCTCACATGGAAATAGTCTACTCTGGTGGAGTTTAACCGGGCAAAAATGTATTTTAAAGGGACAAAACACACAAAAACTTTAGCTTATGTTTTAAGAGTCTTGTTGGATTTATATAAAGGCTGGTTTAATTGGCCAATTAGTTAAACACATATGTAATGCTGCGCAGCATTGATTTTTTAGAACAGGACATATATGGTATTTTTCTTTTAAATGTTAAAATGTCAGAAAATCAACTTTTTGTCAGGTGTACGGCATATGTTCATGCAATGAGAATAAACACTCAAACAATAACAAAGCAAATAAACACGTATAAACTGGAACATGTCCTGTACCATAGAGTGTCCCACGATGAAGACTGGAAGGTCAGGGTGGCGGGATTTCATGAGGTCGATATGCTGCAGGGAATCCCTGACGTAAACCTGAAAGTCTTTAATCTTCATCCTTTCTCCTTCACTCTGTCCATGGCCAACTAGAGAGAGATAGAAGAAGAAGAAGAGGAAGAGGAAAGGGAGTTACTGGCTTCAAGGAACCGATCTTAAGTTGAAAAATAAAGAACCATTGGTGGATTTAAGATGTTCTTTGTCTCACAACAACCTAATTGGACTTCTTTCAGGACATTTTTATTCGAACTGGTAGTAATTTCCAAGTCTGACAAACTGATCAATTCTTTGGTTTTTTTAATCTTTAAGACAAACAGGAGTTAAAATGGATGAAGGGGATTATGAAAGGACTAAAGAACAGAAAGTAATCAGATAAAATGACAAGGACAGCAAAGAAAAGAGGAAGCAAAGGGAATGGAAGTGGGCAAGCTGGGTCTATAAATGAGAGAATGAAGCAGATGACACTCAAATTTATGAATAGGGGTGGGGAAAGGAAGACAGGGTGGTGGTGAATGGGAAAGGGCATTAGAAAGAGAATAAACGAGAGAACAAATTAAAAAAGGCACAAATGGATGAATATTTGAACAAAGAACAGAGAAAGTATAAAAATGATGGCAGTAATAAATAAAGGAAGACAAAAGAAGGAAAGGTTACAGTTTACTCATGATGATCAGCTATCAGATAACAGCCTGTGGAAGAAACCCCAGATTGTTAAAGAATGACAAAGACCTTTATGTATAAGGAAGAGAACAAAGTTGATCTCAGTTTGATGAAGAGATGCCCAAGGCGGCGTGAGAGTCTCAAGTGTGCATCAAAGTGTGACAGTAAAGATAAAAAATGGTGTCTACAGATACGTGTTCAAGTTCAGTCTTTCCGTTTGAGAGTTTCATTTGGTGTCATCAAACAAACAGGTCCTGAATGTGGAAATGACTACTGATAATATGTTTCTTAACTAACAGCCTCATTGATGTTTTTTTTATTTTATTTGGTTTCCGTAGATATCCTTAAAAGCTTTACTTGGTGTCATAATGAGGTCCTGATTGCCAGTTTTGGGAATCACAGATTTAAAGCCAGAATCTCATAGGCTCCATCTGATGTGAACAGCATTCACAATTTAGTGTCCTTGATTCAGAAAGAGTGAGACAATTTAGGGTAGGGTTAGCAAACTAATTTAGACAAAAATGAAACACAAATATGCCATTTTGTAATTAAATGGCAGCAATATGTGCAGGTCTGTTGTGTGAATGTCACAGTTTGATTAGTTTCAACAGTTCCTCACCGCGTGACCCAGCCTTGTGTAACACTAAAGAGTCGTTTACACCAGTTCATACACCAAGAGTCGTTCAGTGTGATTCCAACAGTAAAATTTGCTAAATTTCTTGTAATTATGTGTCAACGAGGTGCAAACCCAGCTATAACGCAGGGAGACGTTGGTTTTAGACTTTTTTTCATTTCCAGAGTAAATAAAAATAAAAATAAAATCTTCAGCAGCTCACACATCTTCTGTTTGAAGCTGCTTTCTTTTGCTTTGCTGTTTGAGCAGTCAAACGTGAAGTCAGCAGGACGATTCTGCAGAAGGGTTTCACAAACACTCAGCAAAATGTTTTCCTTCACAGTGCTTGATTCATCTCCTCCACCACATTTTACACACACACACACAGAGGTTCTCTGCAGAACAAAAGGCCAATTAACCAGCCAAATTAATTTTCAAACAGGATTAATTAGAGCCGGTGGACTTCCTGTAAGCCGGTGCTAAAGCTGTGTGTGGACTACTGATAAACACCGTGCACCATGAGCGTGGGTGTAAATATATGCAGTATATGGGTTTCCAGTCCAGTGATGGTTTTTCTTTGCTCACCGTGATCATGTGCAAAAGCCAGCAAGGACACATCCTTCAGTCTCTGAGCAATCTCATCATATGGACCACTGTGTTCGCCGGCTCCATGAGCGATAAACACAAGAGCCCTGAGGGGAAGAGAAAGAGGAAAAAGTTTAATTTCCACCAAAAAAGGACCTGACCCCTCTTCCTCTTGTTTTATCTCTGATGTTCAGATATGAAAAAAAGTTGACATTCTTCATGGAAGTGCCGCGTTTCCTTGATTAACTGATCCTGTTTTTTTCAAACAGCAAAAATCAGAAGAGTTTATGTTGTTGGGATAAAAAAACAAATATGTGACCTTCAGAAAATTCTGTGCATCACTGCCTGTGACGGGCTTGAGAAACAGGATGACGGAAAAACAATCCTGACCAACAGCAGAGGACAGGCTGTGCATTTAGAGGGAACATTTGTCATCTGTCTCTCTTCCTCCACATACCCCTGCTACTTGACTCAGAACAGACACTGGGGATGAAAACAGTAAAACACACTATAAAAATACAGCTGATAGTTATCTTTAGAGCTGCACACTGCAAAAAAAAAAAAAAAAAAACCCAACAAAAACAAAAAAAAAACAACAACCTAAAACCACTTTAAAACAAGTTCAAAAGAATTAAAAAAAATGAAAAGAAACAACATTAAAAGCAGTCTAAAAACAGAGACCTGTGACTCTCAAGCTAAAGAATAAAAATAAGTTTTAAGAGTTTTTTTAAGTTGTGAGTGTCGAAGCTTGCTCAACAGATATAGGGATTGCGTTTCACAACTTAGATGATCCTCCAATAATCTATGTTGTCATAAATTTGTTTTTTCTTCAGTGTATAGGATCTTTAACTGATCCTTACATTTTTGAGTCTCCCTAGTTCAGAAGGTATTTTGTAGTTTGTCTTTTTTTCTATTTGTATTTTTGCAGTTGTGACTTTAGAAAATTTGAAGTGGGGTGAGGGGGAAGGGGGCAAATAGTCTAGGTAGGGTGGCAACAACTGGTGGGTTTCCACTATCTCCACTATTCCACCACTGTCTCCACTTCACTGGGCCAGCTAAAAGGACAGTTTTCCAAGCCATTTCCAGGAAACAACAGAGTACCTGAACAAGGGTAGGTACTCGGAAAGGCCCGGTAGCGTCACTGAGCAGAATTTTTGGGTAACTCGGGCTGATGCTTGTAACTCAGTAGGAAATTACGTCAGCAGGCATTGCCCAAAACAACCATTTGTACAAATTAGAAGAGCTGGTGGTGAAGCAGAATGGAGGCAACAACAAATAAGCACCAATCGCACAGCTTTAAAATCACCGTTACTAAACTCCCAACACCAAAAAAACTCAGCCATAATTTGATGCATTTAAATTTTGCCTGTGCACGCTTTTTGGCACTAATTAGTGACATAAAAGCAGACGTGATATGCTGACGTCTTAGTGAAGTCCTGAAAGTGCTGAATTTGTATGACGACACAACAGCTGAGAGGACCAACCATTGTATCTCCCCTTAACTTTCCACCGCCCAGAAAAGACCCTGAAGGTCCGACAATGGAAACACGACTAATGTTGGACCTCCTCACTAAAGCCTGGTTTATGCTTCTCCGTCAGCTCCGCAAGGGACAGACACGCACGGACTGACGGAAGCGTTTTGCTCTCATACATCTCCGTCTCCTGGGGAGTGTTGCAAAGCAATTCCCTGGCAGGACAACAGAGGGCGTAGCGCTGTTCTGTGGTATCCTGTCATGTATCGATTCAAGATAGTGTGTTTATATTGTGTTTTTTGTATATAAGAGACTTTTTAACACAGAAAAATTTGTCTCTCATTCGCCTCCACCTCTTCATGCGCTCGCCACCTCTAAACCCACGTTACCTGTCAATTCCGTCCACAAATAAAATGCTTGCTGCATATCTTTTCACTCATCCAGTCACGGGGGGATTAAACGTTCATATTTTATTGTTTTTTTCGCGAGGTATTCTTCAAGCTTCTCCGTGTTTGCCGTTAGTTATCCTTGGCTTTCTTTATGTTTTTCAGGGCGCAATGGCGGCGGTTTAGATAACAGCGGCGTCCTGACCAATCACAAGCTTGCGTTGTCCGTCTCGACTGACGGATGTTTAGAAAAGAGAGCTCGACTCCGTCCGTCCTTGCGGAGCTCTCCGGCAGGCCCACAAGGATGTTGCGTGTCTCCGCACTGACGCAGACGGAGAAGCATGAATCAGGCTTTAAGTGCATGAAAATCCTCTTTTGTCTAAATGGAGTCAAAAAAGTATCCATAAAAATACTTTAAAACTATTTATTGTTTCATTATTTCTTGAAAGAATTTGAAGAAATATTTTAGGTATAAATGGAAAACATATCTGCTACTAAATAAGGAAAAAATACTCAAGACAAATTAAGCTGAAGTGTATTTTAAGGACATAAAAGAAGGGGGGCAGCTATGGGGGCAATGCCCTGAAGCAGATGGGCAGTTGCCCCCTCTTGCCTGCATTTGGATCTGCCCCTGGTTTTCTAGTTTCTTCATTCTGTGTCACAAGATGTTGTTTTTCATCTGCTACTTGGTTATTCTGCACCTTTGCACACCTGTCCATTCAATATTTACCCAGCTGCTTCTCACCACATTTCACATGTAACATTTTGTGGATTTGGACTTGGTTCAGCCTTTTTTTTGGGATCACGTGGCTTCTTAAACAGAAATTACATGCATTTTGTCCTTGCAAGCTCTGGAATGAATTCCTTTCTGTTAGAAATATTTAAATATTATGTTTTTCCTCTCTGTGCATACTAAACAGAAGAGGTGCAGTAAAACGCCTGAGTGTTCTTTCACTGAGAAGCATCGGTGGTGCCGAGGAGCCTGCTGGAGCTTCAGCATGTTGCTGCAGAGAAATTAGCCCAAATGCATTCAGCGACAGAGTAGGGAGGGAACAAAGTGAGACTGGGAGAATGCCAGCAAAAATGTGAGGGGGTGCGGGGTGGTGAGGAAGAGCAGAACAGAGGTAGCTCTTCATTGGGCTTTATTAGCACATTTCACTCACGGCTCTTTCCCTCTTTTTAGCAAAGCCATTGCTCTGGGCCAAGACTTTCTCTGCAGTCAAAATGAAGGAGAATCCATGTGAATGAATGTCTTTATGTGTGTGAAATATTCTGCACCACAACCAGAAGAGCTGCAGCGCATGAGTGGAGGTAATTTGAATTCACTGTCAAAGCAATGAATGACATGCTGCACCCTGTAACTTCCTGCCTTTTTTCTAAGATCCACCATTTCCTAAAACACATCTTTGGTTTTTCTGGATAACACGTCTTCTTTCTCTCTTCCAGCGTTGTCTCTTTACTGTCTGAGTGGTTGTAAAGTACCAAAGAACAAAAAGAAAACGCAATGTTCTCATCTACAAAGGGATTCAAAGCTGGTAAAGCTGGAGTATTTAAATCAGAATCCCAACAAACACTGCAGACAAGTGACATGATTCAGGCATCATCGTGTTGGCTCATCTGTGCTAACCCACCCCACTTCTTCAATGCTTCAGGGAGGCTTGATAGATATTTTCACCATTACAAATACAATGCCTGTCCCATAAAATGTCGCTTTAGGGTCATCTTAAGGCTCAGAGATGTCCTTTCATTAGTAAAACATGCACCCTTCCTCATTTAACATCACTATGGATGCAAATGAGCCAACTCCATCCAGTGATGCTGCACACTTCCTGAAAATGTTCCTTTGATTTTTCAACCCATGTTCAGATCTGTGCACATGGAGGTGAAACCCTTGGATATGTCTCATCTGCTGCTGAATTATTTGATCCCACTGACTGTTGTTTCATGGGAACCAAAGACACATGGTGTATGATCAGCCTTATTTAAACACCCAGAGAGCGAGACTCCCACTGCCTTCACACAGAGCTACTCCAAACAACCAGAGGGCCTAAACAAAGCTGAGGTCCTAATCTCCCCTTTATGCAATGCGGGTGGGGAACTAAAACTATAGAGCAGTGCTTCTCAATCCTGGTCCTGGCCAGTATCAAGCACATTTCTGTTGCTCCTCTGCTCTAGCACACTTGATTCAGTGGTTGAATCACTTGTGCAGCAGCCCATCAGGCTCTGCAGAAGTCTGTTAATCACCTGCTGATTGAAATCAGAGGTGTTGATGCAGGGTTAAAACTAAAACATCATGGATATTGGCCCTTCAGGACCAGGACCGAGAGCCACAGCAGTAGACCCTACAAACCTCTCAGTTTTGCTAAAAGTCTTCAACTTTATATGAACATTACAAGAAACTTAGCAGATCCTCATCAACACCATTAACAATATTGTCTTTGAGGCTTTTCCACTGTTGCCTCCGTATTAATTCCCATTAGTCATCATCACACACCGATATTACATTTCCGCATTTGACCCATCCCTGTGGGGAGTGGTGAGCTGCGCTCATGCAGGAACTATTTGGTGGTTTAACCCCCCAATCCAACCCCTTAAAGCTGAGTGCCGGGAGGAATAGGGAGCATAAGTCTCCTCCCTTTCCGGTCGGCTCAAGGGCCCCCGGAAGAACGAAAAAATGAATGCAAGTCAACGAGGATAAAAGAACTATTTTCTAATCCGCTTTGAATTACTCCCTGGATCACCCGTGTTGTACTTCAAATTAAATTAAAAGTGATGGGTGTTTCAACCTCGCCAGCCACATCCATTGAGATTTATCAGTTTGTAAAAGTTCGTAATTAGCATGACTACATCAGCATGTCGCATATGTAACGTCACCACATAATTTCCTCCTCTAGCGTAGCTGCTACTTACCAAATGGCCACATTTATGGTGTTTTTTTTTTCCTCCTGAAGGAAGGATTTTAAGTTTGCAAAACTTACAGCCATTTGTCACACCCTGTCTTGTCTCCCCATTCTGTTTAGTCATGTGTCTCTGTTAATTGCTCCCACCTGCCTCTCGTTTTCCAATAACCCAAGCTCCCAGCCCTCATGTATTTAAACCCCTTCAGTCCTGTGTCTCTTGTTGGTTCATTGTTTCTATGTCCTGCGTGCTTGATATTAAACCTATTGTAAAACCGTTCCTACCTGTCTGCCTGCCTTCCTCACCCGCGTGTGGATCCTCACCTCATCTCCGCTTCGCTCACCGGCACGTGTGTGACACCATTTCTCTCTGTTTTTCTCCGTGTCTGGTTTGACGACGTCACTTTCGTGATGCGCATTTGTAGTCCTGGACATAACACAAAACCTAAAATAATGTTTCCCCCCGTTCAAGAATAAGCGTGTTCATGGTATCAGAATGTGTCTTTAAAATTCATGGAAGTGAAATTCATGGCACATAAGCAGAATTAGAAAATAGTGTTTTTAGCTCCATTAACTTGCATTAATTTTTTTCATTCTTCTGGGGACCCATGGTCCAGAAGTAGATGGGGGTGACTTAGGCTCCCTCTTGGGTCCCATTGTTATAGTCTTTAGTATGACCCAACCACATATGAAACCCTGATTTCCCAGTCCTTGGGTAGAGGCTCATACCACTAAACTACTAAGAAGGTATAACCTTGTTTGTTTGGCTTGGGCATTTGGGGCCCCTCCTTGATTGGCTAAGACTGTATACTTTTGATGTGGTATGAACACACAAATCCTGGGAAATTAAAAGGAAATTCTGATAGCAATTGGCCCTCTCATCTTTTTAAAATGCTGAGATCCAAACCTGTCTACCACTGCATGTTTAAGCTGTTTCTGTGCTCCAACACACCTTATTCAAAGACTGAAATACGTATTCAGCTGTATTTCTGCAGAGGTGGAGCAGAGAAACATCCAAAACATGCAGGTTAGTGGCTGTGAATGATCATTATCGAACACAACTCTTTAAGAAACTAAACTAAACTGGTCCTGCCACCACAGGGACCTTGGGTGGAGCTCATTGCCAAGTTGTGTGGGTGTTTAAGATGTGCCACTTGCCGATAGGCAAGGCAGGCAATTACTTGGAGCCCTCACAGGCCCCAAGTGAGAACTACAACACTAGTGAGACAGGTAAAAGCTGTCTCACTGTTATTTCTACAACTGTAAGGAAATGTGTTAGACTCAAACTGAAGGACTAAACAGCTTACCCTCCCATCAGCAATGCACACAGAGCATCTTAGACAAAACTGGGCCTCTGCATTTATTCCCTTTATGGGAGCATAAATATTTGAGGTTGGGTTTCTTCATGGGAATCTGGCCCCTTTATAGAAACAAAAAACAAATGACCATAATGTAGATTTTCCATCTTTAAATGCAGCTATGTGTGACAGGAATGTTTGCAGAAATAAAAAAGCACAGATAAAAGCAAAACAAAGTTTGATAAACCAGACACACAGAGGCCATGAATAGATTCTAAAAAGATAAAAGTCTAAAAACAGCACCAGAAGAAAACAGATTTAACTTTGTTTTATCTATTTTATTTCACCTCATGAGCAAGAACATTGCTACCAAAAAAAAGCACTTTGCAGACAAAAGTTAGATGCAAAAAACTGCTTTTGATAAAAACAAAAAACTTCCTTTTAAATATTTGGATCTAAGGAACAGTGCCCTGAAATTTTTACCATGACATCAAAAAGCTGCAATTAATGTAATGTCCACTGGAGGCAGGCTTCTGGAGGTTGTTTCGGAACTGTGCTGCTCTGGGTGGCTGCATGTTGGAGTAGCGCTGTTGACTACAAGTTTTGCCTTTTTGGGACATTTATTTCATCTAGTTTCTAAAAAAAACAGTATTTTTTGGATGTTTTACTTTTCTGTTTCTGGTGCTATGAAGCTTAGAGGAATTTTACTGCTATTTTTTCACTTTTTGAGCATTTGTTATGATGCGTACCATGGCAACAAGCTGGTTTACAATTGGGAGCAGCTGATTAACATTGGAAAGGTTGAAATAATACCTCAACTGAAGCCATAAATCCCAAATGAGCTAAAACACAAGAAGCGTGGGTGCAGAGTGGGAACAAAACGGAGACAGAGAAAGAGGAAATTCAAACCGTCTTTTCCATTAATCATAATGGGCAATGTGAGATCACTGGCCAACAAGATGGAGGAACTTCAAGCCCTTTCAATGACTCAGCCAGAGTTTCGGCAGTGCAGTGTTATGTGTTTCACTGAGATGTGGCTGTAGGACCATATCCCTGATTCCAGTGTCTCTCTGCCAGGATTCCTGACTGTACGAGCAGACAGAGATCTGAAGAGGGGCGGAAAAAGAAAAGGAGGTGGAGTGGCAGTGCTTGTCAACAACAGATGGTGCCATCCAGGTCATGTTTCAGTGAAATGTCGTCTCTGCAGCCCAGATGTTGAAATCTTGGCAGTAAGTTGTCACCCATATTATTTGCCAAGAGAGTTCACCAGTGTTGTCTTGGCAACCATTTATATTTCACCTTCAGCCATTGCTGAAAGTGCATGTGATGCCATCAGTTCCGTCCATCCACTGTCTGGATGTGTCACTGACTATATAAACTTCTGTGTGGACAACATCATACCCACCAGAACAGTGAGATGCTTCGCTATTAACAAACCCTGGATCACCAGTGAACTGAAGAATTTGCTAATTGAGAAAAAAGAGCCTTCAAGGAGCTAGACAGGGAATTATTGAGGAGTATAGAGAAGCAACTGAAGATCAAGATCAGACAGCAAGGAGGCATACAGGAGGAAGCTGGAGAACAAACTACAGAGGAACAATATCAGAGATGTCTGGTCAGGGATGAAGAAGATCACAGGCTTCAATCAGAGGAAGGATTGCACAGACGGCAGCCTGGACACAGCCAATGAACTGAACAAGTTCTTCAATAGGTTCAGTTCAGGAACAAACCCAGCATCCTCCTCGCCTGTCCCCAGCCAATCAGACATCCCATCCTCCTCTGATCCAACATTTTCCGGTCACACGGCAGCTCTTTTGCCCTCTAACTGGTTCTATACATCTGTCTTCAACCAAGTCAGGATATGCTGCTGAACCCATTTACATCCCCCTCTCACCTATCTGTCTCTAGAAGTCAGGTGAAGAGGCAGCTGGAGAGACTGAACAGGAACAAGACTGCAGGTCCAGATTTCTCCAGTGCATTTAACACAATTCAGCCTGATGTACTTTGTCAGAAACTCCAGAAGACACAGGTGGGGGCCTCAACTATCGCCTGGATTAAAGACTACCTGACAAACAGACCACAGTTTGTGAGGCTGAAGAACTGCACATCAAACCAGGCGATCAGTAACATTGGAGCACCACAGGGGACTGTGCTCTCACCATTCCTTTACACTCTGTACACCTCAGACTTCCAGTACAAATCAGAGACCTGTCATCTACAGAAATACTCAGATGACTCTGCAGTTGTCGGTTGTATCAGAGATGGACAGGAAGCTGAGTACAGAGAGCTGGTGGAGCGCTTTGTGGCATGGTGTTGAAACAATCATCTGACCTTGAACGTGAACAAAACAAAGGAGATGATTTTAGACCTCAGAAGAAACAGGGTGGAGTCAAACACTGTTTCCATCATGGGAGAAGAAGTGGAGGTGGTTGAGGAATACAAATACCTTGGAGTTCACCTGGACAACAGACTGGACTGGAGAAAGAACAGCAAAGCCGTTTACAAGAAGGGGCACAGCAGACTGCACTTCTTGAGGACGATTAGGTCCTTCAATGTCTGTAGCAAGATGCTGCAGATCTTCTACAAGTCTGTTGAGAGTGTAATCTCTTCAGCCATCGTCTGTTGGGGTAGCAGCATCAGAAGCAGGGACCTGAAAAGGCTCAGCAGCCTAATAAAAAAGGCTGGTTCTGTTATGGGGACGACTGTGGAACCACTAGAGGAGATAATGCAAAGAAGGATTCTCCAGAGAATCAAAAAAGTTATGGACAACCTTGAGCATTCTCTTCACAAGACAGTCCGACAACAGAAGAGTGTCTTCAGTCAGAGGCTTCTTCAGTTTCTCTGCAACACTGACCGCTACTGGAGATCCTTCCTTCCAACAGCCATTGTAATATACAACAAATCTTTGACAACTTGATTATTATTATTCTGAGCTACTACAGCAATCATTTTCCCTCTGGGATTAATAAAGTATTTTTGAATTGAATTTAATTGAATTGAACTGATTTGAATTTAATTGAATTGAATAAAGTGGGTCCGTCCCAACTACTAGAAAATGGGACATTTGATAATTCACATTTTGGCATTTTAATGAATTTAAATTTTTCTAAGTAGAACCAAAACGGGGCTCTAAAAGGACAATGATTTTAAAATCTACAGCTACTGATCATTCAGGCACAAGGAATATTAGCAATAGTTAAGACCATTTGGTTGCAAGCCCTTTTCTTCACATGTAACAGAAGCCTCCTTAATTCAATACCTTTCTGTACATCTTCAGTCTGCACTCCCAGGTGTTATGAAGATGGGATGCACTTGGAGCTAAATCAAACGAATACGACAGAAACGAACAATGAGAGCTGGAAAATGAGACAGTTTGACATGCGGAAGCTGATGGCGACAACCCCGTAGGTGAAAAAAGGGAAGTGACAAAGATGTTTGTGTCAAAGTGTGCTGAAGAGCGAGAAAGAAAAGCACGAAAGAGGAAATCTGAAGGTGATGCAGAGAAACCGAAAGTGACGGTCGTTGCAGAACGTTTTATCTAAAGGTGAATCTGAAACAGGCTTTAAATTTAAAACAATCCTCTGTAGGTTTGTGTCAGTTATTTTTTTAATTAAAGGGGACATAATTGGCAAAACATAGGTCTCTACTTACTTAAAAAAATCTCCAAATATGAAAAAAGCTTTATTTGTTTTCAGTCACTGTTTTAGGAAATAAGTATCTAAAACAAATTGTTTCTAAAAGTACTCATTTGTGACCTCACAAACGAGAAAATTAGAACAGAATCACCTCTCTCATTCAAGAGAGAGCTGCTGCTGGAGGAGCGGCGGCTCTACTCCCAGCCCCTCCCAGATATTAGAGCATCTCAGCCTTAAGCAGCCAATCAGGGTATGGTGGGAATACCAGCTACAGCTTGTTTTCTTAAAAGGACAGAGCCCTGAAATAGCTCATTCTCTAGGGTGCTGAAACTGTCAAGAATGAAACTGCTAAAATTGCTTTATGTGAGAAGGATTTTATGCAAAGAACTACATATTGACCATAGACCTATTATAACTTCAGAAAAAAGTCATAATATGTCTGTAATTTACCACATAACACCCCCCCAAAACACCTGATCCAGCTATGTAAAAGATGTATCAGGCATAGACAATCAGTGAAATGTGAAAGATTTAAATCCCAACACTTAATGAAACTCATATCAGTCTGAATGTAAAGGCTACAGCCTTCTTCAAAATTAATTAAAATAAAACAACTCTAACTTTTATTTCTAATTTACAGCAAACTAGAGCTTAGAGCGAGGGGACTTTTATTCTGAAAGCCTTTTATGTCTATCCTCCACAGACAAAGTGGAAATGAGCAGCAGCTAAATTAAAAAGCTTGATAATACAGAAACACAAGCATGAAAGAAAACCCATCCAGACCTTTATCTGAGCGTTCGCTCCAGTTATGCAAAAACACAGGTGTACAGTGCCTATGTAGCTCTGTGTGTGTGTGGGGGGGTGGGGGTGGGGGTGGGGGGGGGGGTATAACATGCTAAAATGAGTTACACATCTGCACCAAGCTTGTTAATCATTGTATACCCTGCAGTCCATCTCTTTACCTTTAACCTTCTTCCCAGTTCTAGGTAAAGGACCTTTCAGGAGCTCAAAACCTTTTGACCTGTTGGCTCATTTTAAACAAAGAGAATTTAAAAACTAAGAGAGACGTCAAACTCTACTCTGTTGCTCAGATTTGTGTATTATAGATAAAACTAAAACACTAAAATCCAACACCAGAGGAGGTACCAATTTGATCATCCCATTGAACACATTTACAACAAATTCTTTATTTTCATCCTTCAATTTGTTGTCTGGCCAAATTAGTAATAATAATGTTTCAGAACTGAAACGTGATTACTGGAATACAACAGTTTTACATGGGTACCTGGCAGTAACGTCTATCCACTTCTGAAAACACTTGCTCAGGTTTCCAGTTGACACAAAATTACAAACAAACAAAACAAAACACAAGTCCATATCTGGAGCACCATTTGGGACCTTTGCTCTGCATACGTTTTCCTCAAAGATGTGGAACACTTGTTTTGCAGTAGTTTCTAGTGAATGCCTTGTAAGTCGTACTCTGGGGAAAAAGCTCCAGTGCACCTGTTTCAGGAACTAAAAAATTGCCACATCAGAGTTGAGCTTCAGACAGCCGGATTTGGAGTCGTATTTCCTGATATTTGAACATCTCACCTCTGATTGGCTAACAGCAACATGACTCTACCACTGGCTCCGTTTGCTCTGCAACATTGATGTTTCATCTCCACAAGCCTGAAGGAATTCTGCTGTGTGGTAGTGTTGCTAATGCTAACAGTTAGCTTCTACAAGCTGAGACATTCTCTGCTGTTTCCTGGATGCTAAAACAACAACCTTCCCCGTCATGTGTCAACATGGGTAAGTCCATGAACGTTAAGCAACAGTGTGATGTAGATCTATCAGGCTTTTCAAATTTTACCGTCTATTTTCTA
Source organism: Nothobranchius furzeri (assembly GCF_043380555.1). Classification (NCBI taxonomy): domain Eukaryota; kingdom Metazoa; phylum Chordata; class Actinopteri; order Cyprinodontiformes; family Nothobranchiidae; genus Nothobranchius; species Nothobranchius furzeri. The sequence goes on from NC_091755.1 coordinate 33,704,012, forward strand.
TCAGAAGCTAATGCACGAGATAGGTGTAGGAGTCTATTTTCATGCTTTTTAGTGTTCCACACCTTAAAGAGAGCTAGCAGTTTTAATCATTCACCTGGTTCTGCTGATTCTAAAGTACGTTTATATTCACATTCAGACATGATTGGGGTCATCATTCAAATATATATAAAGAATAAAAATTCCCAAGGATGACTATCCTAGGCTTAGATTTTTGATAGGTTTAAACAAATTCAGAGGAAAAAAAAATTTTTTTTTAGGTCAGACAGTCATTTGCCACCTAGCTGCAACTATTTTAACATTTGTACAGGTGTTTACTGGCAAGAATCTGGCAATACGATATTTCACAATAAAGTCAGATGATATTTGTCATTTTAAAAAATGAATTTTGTTGTAAATCTCGGGCCATACTTTGAAAACGCATCTGTTGTCATCGTGAATCTCGTTCTCTCAGAATGAAGGCTGTAACTACTTCTGCCACCTAGCTGTTGGAGTTTGAATTGCACTACACAAAAGAAATACAGTAAATGTTTGCATGTAAATTCTGTTAGGGATTTTATCAATATATTTTATCAATAAACCCATTTCCTGCAGCTAGAGAGAGACAGGAGACAAATTAAGCAGACAAGTAAACCAAATTGCAGTCTGTGGCAGAGCACGAGGCAACTGCCCCGAGTTCTGCTCTGCCCGTTTATTTTATAACATGAGATAAGAAAGGAATAGGAGTGAGGTCATGAGTGAGAGAGACAGTGTGTGTGCATATGAGTGTGTCTGCGTGTGGGTATGCTTCCAGGCATAAGGTAATACATTAGTTAATAGGATTAAAGTAATGAAATATAAAATTTCCATAACAAATTCTCAGTAAGAAAATCAATACACTGCTTTTGAATATCGATCCAGTATCATAATATTTCAGTTTATGATATTTCTGTCATGTTCCTGAGCCAAGGTGAGTGCTCCTTCCTAGCTAATCATCTCTGAGGCAATTTTCCACAGGCGAGGAGCGGAAGGAGCTGCAGGTGCGCCGAATCTCCAATCAGGAGGTCGGGTGTAAAGGGAGGAGACACCACACTACGCCGGATGATTGCACCTGTTAGGTAGCCCCAGCCTCTTGTCTTCATTTGCTCGTTTTTGCTCGCTTGAAATTGATAATGAATTTTTTGGCTTTGAACCTCGGACTGTTTCTGGTTTGCGCTTTTTGGATTCTCCTCTGAACCTTGTTTGTTTATTCCATTCAGGATACTCCACTCTACACACAACTCTCGCCGCTCGAACCCCGGATTACCAGAACCACGTCCCATCCTCCTCTAATACGCCTGACCGAATTATCTCCGCTGCTTCACCCGCCTCAGCCCACTGAGCCTCCACCAACACTCACCTTGGCTACCCACCTTTCCCGCATACGTATCTTGGACTACTATATGGACTAAAGCCGAACGGCACACCTTCACTGGACTTACCAGTGCACTTTTTGTTCGTGTTTTTAAAATAAAAGAACTTTTCTTTAACTTACCCAGTGAAGTCATGTTGATTCTGCATGTCTTGGGTTAAGCATCTCCCTCGAGTCATGACAATTTCCTTACATCACTATTTTCATACATGCAATCATTGAGCCCTCTGGCTGGCTCACACAGAGATCACGCTGAACATCCTGGTTTTTCTTGTTCACTCAGATGTTTGTTTTCATCTACTTGTTACTAAACAAACACTTCATGTAATAAATACAGTCTGACCTACAAATAGTCAGATAAATTAGCAGCGTGCATGATATCACTGAACACTTAGCAGCAGTATGAACTGTACTGACCTGAAGGAAAAAAGGGATATTTCCTTTTCAAAGGTGTTTTCTTTAGTTATTTACACTTATAATATTAAAGAAGAACTAGTGTGTGGGAGCAGAACTGTATTGTAATATAGTTCCACATTCAAACTGATAGACATCTTTTCTTTTCTAAGATGCTCTTATAGGGTGAGCCCCCCATCAGTGTGGAACAGCTACTTATCCTATAAATCGTACAATAAAACCACCTCAGCCAAATTACAGGAGCTGCTACTTTAGCAAAAAGACTTTTAACGAGTTTGAGGTTCTGGGAACGATTTAATCGCCACGTTCAAGTTTACATGCAGCTTCTGTTTCACTGCTCAACACAAAATGATAAAACATGCCAACTTGCACACAAAACATAAGCAATTAACCTGTTTTTACCTATTATTATTAGAAGATTTGTGAAAAATGCAGGTTAAACAACATCCTCACCAACATAGGGCCTCCTGGATCTGTGCCTACTGGCAGTTTCACCATGCTTACTGGTTGACCTCCAGTGAGACCGCTCTTACATAAGCCATCCAAAGCTGCAGCTCTGATGCAGTTACAGCACAAGGGACCGCGCAGATATTTTAATCCTGTTGTGATTCAGCTTTTAACTTCTAAACCTTCTCAGACTTTTCAGGAGACATTTTTTTTCATTCTATGGTTGTTTTCTTTCAATTACTGCCGAGGAGAAGTGGGTGGAAAATCTTAGAGAACTTTTGTATGTTTGCAGTTGCATTGTGGGTAATAATAAGGGCTAATGTTAGTCTCAATAGCAGTGTGTATACAGAAACAACACTTCTGTGTTTACAGTTCATGCACACAGACATACAAACATAAGTATTTAGCAGCTGCTTGTGCAAACACAGTAAATCAAGAGCACACACACACACGAGTGCGTCTCCAGATGTTGTTGCGATGTTTTGTGGGTCTGTCCCATCACTTCATGTCACTTCTCTCATGCTGCATGCAAACATGTGGTTATAGGCATGGGTTACATCAGAGCTTGCTCTGCAGCCACATGTGCAGAGAGAGTGCAGCGGACTTTAAAAGCATGAGAGCGCATACCAAAGGGGCCTCCATGTGGAAAACGTGACCGTAAAGCAGTCCAACGTGTTTTATTTGTATACATTTTTTCAGTTTCTCAGCTTGCTCTGTTGCTTGGTGTCCTTTTGGCACAGACACAATTGTGCCATTTATCCAACAGAATGCAGGATGAGTCAAGATTCAGGCCCTGAAGCAGAGGAGCTGGTGTGTCTGAGAACATGATCAGAACGCTACTTTCTGTGCACAACAGAACATGTGTGTCAGTCTTTGGAATGTTCTTAGAGGCTGAGATGAATTCTGAACAGATGCTCTTTTATTTCTTTGTGTCATCGCATTCAAGAGTTGTTTTGCCACATTTATTCTGTTCTACTCGTGTCTGTAAATGATCCGAATTAATGGCTTTGATAAAACTAATACTTTGGTTCTTAACCCTCTGTAGGCAGGCACTGCAGATTTGCAACAGTTAAAACCTACCTACCTGGTTACTCCACATACGTATTTCATGAGCAGTTTTAACTCAGAAGTACCCCTGAAGGACTTAGTTGTTCGTCCTTTTATCAAAACTTATTTTGAGCCTGAGGGTTAAAGGGAACACCATATGACTTTTATATCTTTTTGCACATGCATGCGGGTCTCCAATGCTGCTATTAACACTCCAAACATAAAAAATGACCCAGTGTTTGGTTTCCAGTGTTGGGAGAAACGCGGTACAAAGTAATTAATTACTGTAATTCACTGCTTTTTGCAGTAATGTGGTAATGTACGGCGTTACAGTGAAAGAAAATGGTAATATTTACTCGGTACAATTGTCAGTAACGCGGTAATTACAATGCATTTTTAAACCCAGGATCAAGATGTGGGTTTCCTAAAAATTCAAATTGCGGGAAGCCTGAAAAAAGATCCAGTATCCACATACATGACGTCATTTATGGACTCAGCTTTTCAGGCATTCTATGAGCAGAGAGGACGCAGCGGTAATGGCTCAAATACTCCAGCTGCATCCCACGCTGTTAAATACACAAAATCGCTCCACCAAAACAAAGTTATTCGCTTGCGATCATTTATATCAGCCCATATTCTCTGGTACTTCATGTACTTTTCAGCTGAGTTCATAATCTGTGCCGCTGTGATTTCAACTCATTGCTGCTGGAGCACAGCGCATATTAAGCATTATATTTTTGAGTTTGGTAGATCCCTTTGGCTGATTAGTTAGAAAGTAGGAAATCTAGGAAACTGCTTTTCTGGAAGACGGAGAAAACATGCAGCATGCAGGAAGGTTTAGGGCAGGAAATTATTCATATTAAATGAAGAAAACAAAACAAAGTGCTTGAAAAGAAAAAAGTAGGTAGATTTATCCCCAATACACATTTTTAGCAGTGAAAAGCAATAATATATAAGCATTTAATATTTGTACATGTGATATAATCAGATCACCCCAGAAGTCAGTCCCACATCCAGGGCCGTATCAAGGCCTTTGGGGACCAAGGCAAATATAGGCTTGGAGCCCCCACCACCTCACTCCCTGCTCAGACGGCCCTATTAGATGGCAGCTTGCTGAGAGTACAAATTGTTGTTGCTTTGATTTAATAAACAATCATTTTAAAGCATATCTGACTGTTTTAACAGCAATCCTAGCTCAGACACCACATCACTTTCCACATATATGTCATGAGCTCACTGAGCGTCAGATTACCAGATTCATATTGAAGTTGCTTTGATGAAAGTAACTTAAAGTAATGCTAAAGTAGTGTAATCCCTTACACTTCAAATCAGTAATATTGTAATGCCATTCCTTTTGTACTCCTCTCTATACAGCCCACTTGTGGTGCAACTATAGTAAGGTAGTAATGAAGAAGCTTCAAATGGCTTATCAGGATGCTTTTAGAATCCTCATGAAGCTCTCTAGATGGACCTCTGCAAGTCATATGTTTGTTGTGAGTAACATCGCTACTTTTCATGCGCTTCTGAGGCTCTTCATGAATAAATTCATCTGCCGACTGAGTTTGTCAGCTAACGCTGTTGTTAGAGCGCTGTCATCTTTAACTTACAGTGACACGAGGTACTCCTCAGTCCTTTTTAAACATTGGAACAACTGCCTATATGGTTTGTAATTAGAATGTGTTTTTACTTTTATTTTATTCTTGTTATGGACATATCCCATGTCTGAAATAAAGTTTGAATGAATAATGAATTGCTTTAAAATGAGGGTAACAAGTAATAAATAATGCATTACTGTTTGAAGTAACTTGCCCAACACTGTTGGCTTCATGAGTTATGTAACTAAAACAATTTAAACTATTTCAAATGCACCCATTTCAAAATGTCACCATTTGTGATGTCACAAACAAGGAAGTTAGCACAAAGCCACCTTGCAGCTACTTCAAGTTCCTCCTATAGTGGAGGAGCTTCTCAGCTTATAGCAGCCTGAGCGGGGGATGCGTGGGCGTGGCCAGCTCCAGTTTGTTTTCTTAAAGTGATAGAGCCCTGAAACGGCTCTTTCTGGAAGGTACTGAAAATACCAAGAATAAAACTGTGAAGATCTCTTTATGTGAGAGGGATTTTATGCAAATAACTTCATAAAGATGTTGGTATAGACCATAGAACTATTATAATTAATTTCAATTTAAGCCGAACATGTTGATCCACAAACCTTTTCTTAAACAGGGTCATGACCTAGTATCACTCAGCTGTGCATCTGTTATTTACGAAAATGTGGGATTATCATAATAAAATTTTAACTATGGAGGATGGGTCGCACATTAGGACTAAATAATCCGGATGTTCTACAAATTCTAACAGTTAAACAGCAAAGTTGTCATCAAGTGTTATTATAGCTCTGATGATTAAAAATAACTCTGGTAGGCAGCCCCTTTTATGACCTCTTTCAAGGTCAGACGCTAACACATGACTGATCCTTATTTACAGTATAATAAAGATGATTGGTAGCAGAAGGAGCTGGTAAAGTGTGGTTTTCATCCACTGAAGATGTCAGGCGCAACCGCCAAAGCAGCAGCGTTTCAACACAGAGCATGGGGCTGAAGTCACGTGACTCCAAGACTGAAAGCAACCATGTGGTCTCACACACACACACACACACACACACACACACACACACACACACACACACACACACACACACACAACATCACGGGGTCAAATGACAGCTTTTATAATTAAACCGGCAGGGGCACACCGGGTTTGTTTGTCACACAAGCCCGTTTTCTGTCTCATGATCTCCACTGACCTCGGCGGACCTGCGGGCTCCCAGTAGCGGCAGAACAGGTGCAGTCCGTCGGCGTTGACGATGTGCTGCAGCTCGGTGTAGAGGACTCCCTGCGGGCTCCGCCGCGGAATAGCTCCCGGCTCGGGCATGGAGGGCTCGTCTGCAATAGAGGCAAGCATAGTCAGCATGTCGCTACCGTACAGGTAGCAGCCGAAGGCGGCGACGAGCAGGCAGGCGGCGGCGGTAGTGGCGTCCATCGTTTGTGCTAATTTATTTATTTGTTTATTTGGAGGCGACGAGGATGACAGCGCGTGGAGAATTCGTCATGATCTAATTCTGAGCTGCGCGCGCGCACAGACAACACAGAAGCGCGCGCGAGGTTAGAGAGCTAGAAGTGGAGCTGTCAGAGCGCTCGCGACCGGTGTTACATCACGTTCCTGCTCTGTTTTTATTTTGTTTCTGTCAAATTGTAAAGAGATTTACTCTCGAGCCACAACAACTCTCAGTTCCAGCTTCCAGGTCAGCGCTTCACTCACAACAAACGTGAAAGAACCAGAACATTCAAAATCATCAGAAACTTTAGATTGCTTAATTTGTATTTTCACTGTAATTTAAGTCTGTAATCACAAAACTCCCCCCTCAACCCTCCTCTGGCACCAGGTCGAGCTGGATGCACGGCGAACATGGATGCACATTATAAATCCAGGGCAGGTAGCGTAAATGCCATTATAAATGCGTAAAAGGACAGCCTGTGCATGTGCGCACCTGCTGGCACACCTGAGGTGGAAATTTCGACAATGAACAAATAAGCAGCTTTTTCAAAAGGATGAGCAGGTGTAATTTCCCCAGGCAGGAAGTTAAACATTTGTACCCAACAGGCTAAATGTTTATGTTACAGCCAGTGGGTCGTAATCATCGAAGCATCAATCATCTGCTTATTTCCGAGCTGCCGTGATCAATATTCCGACATGAAAAAGCCAGCACATGAAATTTGGATTGATTTTTACGCCCAATATAGCAGGTGCTGAGAACCGTGGCTGCAGACCACAAGAGAAAAATGACAGAGTGAAAGAGCATCTACATGTGGATGCAGAGGGAAAGGCTCTCCTGCTGTGCGTGCGTAAAAACAGATAAAATGCGGTTTCTTTTATGCTGCAGTCAAACATTCTCATCTCATCCTGACTGGACGGGCAGGATGGATGGTCTCTCGTGGAAGCTGCAGCGATTGCTTCTGCGAATGAAGTTCTAAAACGATTCGCCCGCTTGGCTGCTCACCAGAAACGTGCGCCGAGACAGCAGCAAGAACGCCAATGCGCGACTGTCGATGCGAAAATCCACAACTTGGTCCTCCTCAGTATCTGTCTCTCTGGGGTCCAACTTGTTCCGCTGACGGAATCCTGCAGTCTCCTAATTGGGTCGGAACTAAACTGAGATTATTATAAGATTATGGAGATGAACCAGCACAGGCGAAGTTTCAGCTCCAATCCCTCATAGTTTGAACCGCTCTCTGTTCGCCACCAGTCAACACAAGAATGCAGTCAGCAACGATTGGGGAGAAACTAAATAAGTGTTCACACACGCACACGCACGCACGCACACACAGACACACACACACACCCCATTTCTCCTTCCCACCCCTTCTGGCTCTCATACACACATTTCCCCCAGGCAAGATGGATCGGTCCTCAGTTTATCCTCATGTTATAATAATAATAATAATAATAATAATAGTAATAATAATAATAATAATAATAATAATAATAATAATAATAATAATAATAATAATAATAATAAACAAGCTTGAGCCCACATGGTCCACATTTGTGGATTATTCAATGTATTTATTGACAGGACCATCTGACCCAATTTGGATGAAGTTTCCAGGCCATGGACGTGGTTTTGACTTTAGAAGTGGGGAGACACAACCAGGACGGAGGGATCTTTACAGTAAGTACAAAAACATGTATGCTTTTCATGTTGGTGGCTGGCAGCAACGAGGTGGTGAATTAGCGCCACCTCTGGCCCACAGCGGTAGCAGCAACAGCAGCGTTGTTCTTGATGGCTAAACTATTCATAAATGTGGAGTTTAAACTTAAAACTGAGTTCTAATTGGATTGACAATTTTTGTATTTAATGTTCATTTGCAGAAAAGGAGCGCTTCATTCCACTGATGTTACCCCTGATGTCAGCATTATTAATAAGTATAATTATATGACAGCTTTTGTCTGGGATGGACCCATATAATTAACATGCTGTCCTCTTTATTCCATTCATCCATTTTCAACCGCTTATCCAGAGTCAGGTCACGGGGCAGCAGCCTAAGCCGAGATGCCCAGACTTCCCTCTCCCCAGGTACTTGGACCAGCTCTTCTGGGGAAAGGTGTTCCCTGGCCAGGCAAGAGACACAGTCTCTCCAGCGTGTCCTGGGTCTTCCCTTGGGTCTCCTCCCTGTTGGACGTGCCCGGAAAACCTCACCAGGGAGGCATCCAGGAGGCATCCTGACCAGATGCTCAAGCCACCTCAACTGGCTCCTCTTGACGTGGAGGAGCAGTGGCTCTACTCAGAGCCCCTCCCAGATGACCAAGCTTCTCACCCTATCTCTAAGGAGAGCCCAGCCAGCCTGCAGAGAAAACTAATTTCAGCCGTTTGTATCTGCAATCTCGTTCTTTCGGTCACTACTCAAAGCTCGTGACCATAGGTGAGGGTAGGAACGTAGATCGACTGGTAAATTGAGAGCTTCGCTTTCCGGCTCAGCTCTCTCTTAACCACGACAGATCGGTACAACGCCCGCATCACTGCAGATGCAGCACTATTTCACCTATTGATCTCACGCTCCATCTTTCCCTCACTCATGAACAAGACCCAGAGATACTTAAACTCCTCTACTTGAGGCAGGACCTCATGCCTGACCTGGAGACGGCACTCTACCCATTTCCAATTTAAGTCCTCTTTATTAATAAGTTAAAATAGCCTTAACCCTCTGGGGGCAGGCGTTGCAGATTTGCAACAGTTAACACTTTCAGGCTCAAAATACGTTTGATAAAAGGATGAACAACTGAGTCCTTCAGGAGTACTTCTGAGTTAAAAAATGCTCATGAAACAAGTTTGTGGAGTAACCAGTTAGGTAGGTAGGGTTTAACGTTGCAAATCTGCAACACCTGCCTCCAGAGGGATAAAACCTACCTACCTGGTTAGTTCACAAACTTATTTCATGAGCATTTTTTAACTCAAAAGTACTCCTGAACGACTTAGTTGTTCGTCCTTTTGTCAACACTTATTTTGAGCCTAGGAGGGTTAAACTGTCTTACAGCTGCTAGCATAATGCATAACGTAAAAGAAAAAACTTTATTGATGTGACTGTATATTTACTGTGATCGCACGTGTCAAACACGGTAATATTTGATTTAAATGACACACGTGATGTTTTGTCCTCGGTGTGTAATATATGTGCTAAATGTACAGTATATTACTAACAAATGATTTACAGCATTGACGTAAGGGTCACGTGACCACCATGGACGTGTCTTCTTAAAACCCACAGCTGCTCAGCAAAAAAACTGTCCTGGAGTCCCTACACATCCAGACTGTGGAGCAGAACATGAAAATGACGCACAAATGATGAAAACTTTAATAAAACATGTGGCGAAACAAGAGCTGAAGCAGACTTCTGGCATTCCCATGAAAACAAGTAAACTGCATGTTCTAACTAAATAACACCGGCTACACGCTACACAGCTTTTTTCAAACATCTCATTCAAATTCGAATTCAATTCAATTCAAAGATACTTTATTAATCCCAGAGGCAAATTAGAGTTTCAGTACCCACAATTCTGAGATCAGACATGCATACATAGGCATAGACACATGACAAGAATTGGTGACTGTGGTCATTCGCAACCCGAGTCGCGCTACCTTAGTAGAGATCTGTCTTAGTTCTGATGTCTTTGTAGTCCTCGTAGGCATGAATGAATAATTATTGCTCCGTCTGGATGAAGAACGAGGCTCTGTCCCTTACTTCCATTCTCATTTATCTAGCATCAATTAACAAGGGCTGCCTATAGATGCACGTTAGCCTTGATTGCCGACAGGAGATTGAAACCACTTGAGAATCGTTCGTTTAATATACCGTGAAATTGTTTTTGGACGGTAAAAAGTGCAGGTGACAAAAATGTACTTTAGAAAACAACAAAACCAACTACGTCCACGAGCCAGGCTGACGGATCATGGCCATGTAGCATGATTCCAAAGCAAGATCAGGTCAATCTAAAAGTAAAACACAAGAATAGAATGCATTTCTAGTAAACCAGGATTTTCTATAGAGATGCACCAGGAGGCATATGCCACTTACCTCAGTAAAACTTTATTTTGTGTTTATTTATGAGTAACTCATACTGAAACAAACCTACTGCTTGCCATGCTTGAAAACTTGGGTCATTGTTATCACTTCCGAGGCTTCCTGCTGTACTAAACACTCATACTGAATTTAGTCCTACAGGAATTCTAAAAACTTGTTTAGTCATATCTAATCTACTCTCAGCCATCTTTGTGTAGCTGTCCTCAGAGCTTTCATTTTTAATTTATGGTTGTAATAGTTCCCAAACAAGTGGATCTAAATACACTGTAAAAAAATAAAACGTTGAATTTATTTAACCAAGTTATTTCAACTGGTTCCACTAAATCTAGTGGTCAGATAGAAAGGATAATACACATTGTTATACATTAGTAAACCCATATTACTCTTCACATGAAAGGAACTGTAAGTTTGGTGGAACTAGTTGATCTAACTTGGTTAAGTATATTCAACATTTTATTCTGGAGCTCTTTAGCAGTGACGTCTCAGGCATCATAAATTAGGTGGGGCACAACAACTCAACAGCATGCACACATGCACATGAGCGTGCATGCACATACACACAACTGCATGCGCAATAGTGTATGCGTGATATAGCGTGCGCACAGTAGCATGTGCACACTCGTGTGTGTGTGTGTGTTAAACGAGCCACATAAAGTAGCAAAAGCCAGTAAACACGACATTACAAATAAAGCGTCACTCACAGTGTTGTTAAGTTCTTAAACGTTGATCTTTCATCTTGAGAAACATTTTAATAACTTCTCAGTTAAAGGTCAATAATCCCAAAAAATTTATCCAGGGATCGCCAACTGGTGGAATCTTTCCAGCCGAGCAGCCTCCCGTCAGCTGGTCCTCCCCTAACCCCTCCTCCACCCCTGGTCCGACCGCTACAGCCTCCTCTCCTATTTTCAGTGCTAATGTTGCCCTTTGATAATAATGGTTGAAGCCCTCTGCTTTAATCTCTAACTTTTGATCAAGTGGGAAAGCTTTCTTCATTATTTCTGTTGCTTCTTGTTAGCTAACCAGCATAACAAACATGGCTGCAGCTGTCCACTCAACAGAAACATAAGCTCACGTGTGATTTTTTTGGTTGATCTGAGTTTGGGGCTGAAGTTTCTGGGCCCTATGGCTTACCACTGAGAATGAGTTGAGCATGTGCATTGTGATCATAGATCTTCTCTGTTTAAAATGCCCGCTGATGGGCTCCTTCTCTAGCCTGGCAAGCCAGACTAAATAAATGTATTATTTAGTCTGGCCATGCTCCATTGACGGCTCTCGGTTGTGGGGCGGGTTCTACTGTTGTCTTTCAAATGATCTCCGCATTCCACTGGACAATGAATGTGACATCCTCTTGTTTCACTCTGTTGCATCATCCCACCCACCAGGCATATAGAGTGCCCTGATTGGCCCACAAAGAGGATAAAGCTCTGTGATTTGTTCACTAAGCAGATAGAGCACTATGATTGGCCCACCATTATGGACCAATCACAGCTCTTTATGTGTTTGAAACCCCTCTAGAGAGCTGTGATTGGCTAGCCAGAGTCCTGGTAGGAGCTGCTGAGGTTCCAATGTAGCGTGCCTAGACCATTCTTTGCAAAGCAAGAATTTGGTCTAGTTCACTAGGCTACCGCTTCTCAGGTTTCTCTAGAGGATTTAATACACTGAGTTTGTCAATATCCTTGCAAAAACTTATGAACACACAAATGTTTTAAAGAAAATCTTCTTGGTGAGAGAATGAGTTTTTATACAATACTACTCTAAAACAAGCCATTTTGTTCCACTGATAATTTTAAGCAAGCATAGGGCTCCACGGCACCATCTGGTGGGGCCTGGCCCCTCTGGCCAATGATACAGACACGTCACTGCTCATTAGTCTGTCCTGGTTGGTGTCATGCTTTTTTTATTTAATTGTATTATTCAATACAATGATTGGTTTGTTTCTTTGAAACAAGTCTTGCTTAAAATGAGATTATCTAAGTGAGATTACCAGAAATTAAAATAGAAATCATAATAAAATGTACATGTGTCAGAATAAACAAGTGTTTTAGGATCATGAAAAGCAAAACACACAATAAATAAATAAATCTAACTATAATATAGGCCTATATATAAGTACATTTTAAAATATTGAAAGATTTTAAAAGATGTTGGTTTTAACGTCAAACATTTTACATCAATTGGTCTTTTAATGTTTGTGCTTCATTTGTATCATTAAATTTGTTTGAATTTTTTGGGTTTCTGTGTTTTTTTTCTATTCCTCTCATGGGTTTGTGAGACTCGTTGATTTCCCTGTTTTCTTTTGTGAACACAGTCCCCTTGTTGTTTTTGTTAAATTTACCTCCTGTCTGTCACACCAGGTTTTTGTTTCCCGTCAAGAGTTTAACAAACTATGCATTTGGATATATTTCTAGAGGACCAATTGTGGAAAAATCTCAACATTAGTCTGTTTTTTTTTCAGTAGTTTCTCCTGTAGGTTTAGGCACCCTGCTCATCCTGTTGGCTAGGAATCCAGCAGCATGAACTCATGCATTGATAATCAAATGATCTTGGTTCCTGTGAAATTAAGCAAACACCAACTTTGTTTCTGATGTGATCCAAAGGTAATGTCTGTTGCAGTTTTTGGCACCAACCCATTAGTAGCTGGTCTTTCTGGTTTCTTGGTTTTGGGGTGGCGTCCCTGTGAGTTCGTCCCGTTTCTCCAGCCCATTCTGACAAAGTTTCTTCAGGGAATTTTAAGTAACCCTTAAACATTCTTGAAGCTGGTGTCCAGATGTTATGTCATTTCTGCATGAATGAATACCCAGCAGAAAGTTTTCCACAATGTTGCCTCTTGATAAGTCAAATTCAGGATTTCACACATTTGGAGAAGTCTTAAAGGCAACCAGACAGGATAATAAAATCTATCTGAAAAAAAAAAAGTTAAAACAATAACTGGGCTGCAAACTGTCATGAGGTGGGTTGGAGGAGTAGGACCCCGTGAGGCAGGAGCGGATGTGAAAGAAAACATTCCTTTCTTAGGATGACAAAAGGTAAATAAAATCCAAGCAGGAACAAAAGCCTAGAAACCTGGAGACCTGGAAAAACCACGAAGGAGGGGGAACAAAACCACGCTGACATGAACAATGGACCAACACAACACGGAGACCCAGACAGGGTTTTATACACAGAGACTGGGTGATTAGGTAACTGTACACAGGTGAGGCCAATCAACAGAGGAGTACAACGGAGCAGGGGAGGAGGCCAGAACTAAAACATGGGGAAGGAAGCAAAATTGACCTAGAGGGAGAAAGCTGACTAGAAAAAAACACTTAACAGAAGACTAATGATAAAGGGTGACTAAAGAAAAAATCCTAAAAAGCCTGGAGGGAGGTTGGGGACAAACAGGGAACACTGAAACCTGGAGGGAACACCTAAGGGAAGAACCTGGAGTGGGCTGGGGAACACAAAGAGGCACGTGAGGAGGGATGCAGACAAGGAGACACATGAGGAGAACCTAGAGAGGGATGGAGAACACAAGGAGACACGCGAGGGAGACGCAGACCATGACACAAATTTTAATTCTGCTGACCTCTGCTGGTTCAAATTATAACAGGAGCTCCAAAAATGATTTACAACACGACTACAAAAGATAAAAATGATAGATAATCACAATGATAATAATGAGAACTTTTGAAAAGATCCATCAAACTTCTGTTTGAAGTTCGCTTTGAGAAGAAATTTAATGAGCTTTCTTTTTACGGGAATACATCAAGAACAAAATGATAATGTTTGTGCCAAAGAACATAAAACGCATTTTTCAAAAGAAATCATTACAGGAAAATCTCTTTGTTACAAAATGATTAAATGTGATTCACTGTGCTCCATTCCAGTAAACAATGAGTCATCGTCTACCTGGTTTCAGTCAAAAACGGCTTGTTTTGGTAGAGCAATGTTGCAGAAGATCAACATAAATAAATCTCTTCCAACTTTTAATTGCCTGCAGGTATATAAAAAAGAACGGGCATGAATCCAGGAACAAAGAGAAAACATTTTTCAGTCTTTATGTCCAAATGTGATGCTGAGCTGTGTGCAGGAGAACGATAGACACTGTTTTTATTTGTTATTCCATCACTTATTTCATGTCTGATTAGAGATTTCTTGTTGTGTCTCAAATTTAAATGATAAAATTAAGAATATTTATCAACTGTAAAGAAGTTAGCTAATTTTATCACAATTTTTTTTATCTACTAAAACTAAAGTTTTACTTTTAGAAATATGACATCTCACCAGGATCTTTCGTTTTGGGTGTCAATGAAAAATAGTAGATATTCTCAAACAACACAATAAACCTTTTCTAGTAATTAACTTGTTTTCATCAAGTCCTCATATCTCACAACAGGAAACACACACAGGTTATGTAAAACTCACCAAAACAAAACAAGTACATGTAAAAAGATGTAGGTAGAAAAGGAAGTCAGACTTTATTTCTGATGGATAACAACAACTGAAGCCATCCTTCAGCAGAGCGTATAACATCCTCCATTGCTTCTCTCAGCACTCAAAAGCGTGTTGCTGTCAAATCCTGTGAAGCAGAAGGAAAAGATGAAGCAAAACAACAAAAAACTGATTTTAAAATATATTTTTGTTAATTATTTTCAATCTCAGTGAAGACATCTGCCTGGAAATGTGACTCAGAGGTAATAGTTTTGAGTAAATCTTCCTTCAGAGATGACTAAATTGCATTTGATGGGGCTTTTGGGGAGAATTCAGGATGCTGATTGCTTTGTTATGTGCTGAAATAAGTCCGTAATTAAAAGGAAACCGTGTGATTAAACTGAGCTGAAGGGAACGGAGGCACCATTTAAAGCAGATTGATGCCTAAACAAACATATTTTCCTCCAAAATGTAGACCAATATGATCTGCATGCACAGGAAAACATCTAGCTGTTTATCAGCTGCTGCCTGCTTGTTCTCATGCATGTGTGTTTGCACATGTGTGTGTAATCTTTCACACAAATCCCTTGACCAATCTCACACTCTTCTCCCAATCATTTGTGTCTGTGTTAGGTCAAGAAGGAAATTACAAACAGAATGAAAAGGTTTCTATTCAAGTAAACCTATTGAGGCCAGATTTGCAAATGAGCTAGAAAGCAGGTCTGGCTGAAATGACACGATGACACGCTTTGCAGGCAAAAGTGTTTAAACATGATGAGATCAGCACAACACACCGTCTTCTGCTAAGCATTTGCCTTCAGACTGAGACTGAAGATGGGATGAGAGCTAATCCTGCTGCATAACCCTAACTAACACAAAACACCATTTAAATGTGCACAAAGAAAATGATAACATTCACATTAAAACCTATGAAATTAATATTTCTTTAAATGTCACAATCGTTTCCAAGATGCTTTTACAAGAAGGTTTAAAGAAAAAAAAGACATTTTAATTATCGTCTGTTAGGCCATGTTTAATGTATCTGTTCTACGTCACAAGCTGTAATGGGAACTCCATCTTTAGTCAGTAATGAGATGTTCTTTATTAATTAATTTAGACGAGAGACACTTTATGAACAGTGCAGGGTTGTCTGACCCCTTATTGAGTCTAGTTAGCTAAACATAAAGGACCATCAGGGTCCTGCAACACATGAAGATGCTTCAGCATCCTTTAACAGAAACACATACGTGATTTATAGTTTATTTAGTACAGGTTCCAAATTCAGAATTTTCAATAATTTCCTTAATTTGTGCTTTAAACTGGACTAGCTATGAGCAGAGTTTCTTAAAAGCATAACAAAATAACTAAATTGTTTAACTTATAGAATTTGTTAGGTAAATTTTGCAATTCAATTTTATTTTATGAAGGAAAGGCAAACAGCAAAAAAAAACCCAAACCATAAACTACCACCGCCACATTTTAACAGATAAGCCTCAGTTTCCAAAATAAACAAAACAAAACAACCCCCCCCCCCCCAAAAAAAAAAATCTAATCTAAGATTGAATATACAATTTTGGTCTTATTTGGAAGTAAAAGTTAGCCGGAGGTGAGGGGGGCTGATGACGACAGGATTTGGAGTCTTCCTCATTAATATTCATGACATTTCAACATTTTGCATCTGATTCACTAACAGCATAGTGACTCTTCCACTGTGTCTATTCACTCTGCAATGTTAAATGTTATTGTTACAAATGACACAAGCATGAACATGTTCCACCGTGTTGTGGAGTTTCTAATGCTAACTAGCCGAGATGTGCTCTGCTCACTCCTGGATGCAAAAATTTACACAGCCTTCCCTATTTCGGAGCCAAGATTGGTGAGTCCATGAATGTAATTTTACAGTGTCATAGATTTGAGTTATTTTTGTGTGTCTATTTTCTATTGGCGGCTAATGCAGGAAATAGGGTAGAAAACCATTTTCATGTTCAGCCTGCATGCGAAACTCAGGCCTAGTCCACACGTAGCCGGGTTTTTTTAAAAACGAATATCCGCCCTTCCAATAACTTGCATCCACACCACCTCGTTTAAAAAAAAACTCTGTCCACACGTACCCGGATAAATACGTTGTTAAGGACATGCCAGACCTGTAGGCGGCAGTACTTCCCCCGTTCTTAACCTCGTCCTTCGTCTGTGGTCTTCAGCAAGGAGCAGTAATTCCGCTTGCAAAAACAAACAAGCAAAAAGCGCTTGGACAATTGATAAAGTGAGCGCAGCTCTGAGGGCATCCATGCTGTCGGCTAGTGTAAACACAGGTCGCACACGTGATGTCAGCATTTGTTTGTCGCGGAAATTGACGTTGCGGACCTTAAAACTCCGGTTTTGTCTGTCCACACGCAGACACCCAAAACGGAGAAAACGATCCGTTTTCGTGTGAAAAAACTCCGTTTTCGTGTGGATGCCAGGCCAAAACGTAGAAAAATATCTACGTTTTGGCAGATCCCCGGCTACGTGTGGACAGGGCCTCAGAGTGACCCATCATGTTTAAAAAAATAACAAGTGCTCTCTAGAAATATTAAATGTTGATTTTACTTAACCAAGTTATGTCAGCTGGTTCCGGTGACCCTAGTTGCTCCAGTGTAGAGTAATATGAATTGTTAAATGTGGCTCTTTGATGTTGATAATTATTTCTGGATCTCAGTAAAATAATTACAGTGAAGCATTTTTACAGTGTTGGTAATACTACAATATGGTAAAGAAGTGGAGATCACTGTCATTTGTTTTATACTGTAAAATTATGGATGAAAATGATGCAAATGTCTCCTGTTGAAAGTTGTTTTTCATTCACAGTCTCCTATTTTGTATCAAAATGCTGTTTGAACACAGTAAATGATGATACTCATACCACAACTACTTGTGCCTCCGGGTCCCGGCTCGCCGATCTGGCAGACTGACAGTGGAGAACGGCATCATGGATGGTGGAGAAGAGGCAAGACTTCTTCACTTTGTCATTAAAGAAACCACCAGTCTCCAGGTTCTTCACCACACCAGCTACAGACACAAAGATAAAAATCAAAACCAAAACACAGAAATATATGGAGGTAAAACTGTAGCGAAATGGTGCAAGGAAATTCGGGACAAAGGGGATTTGTGGGTAAAAAATAAAGCAATTTTGTGTTTTTTTAATCAAGAACTTATTTGCCCAAGATGTTTGACAAACAAATAAATAAATAAATAAATAAATAATTAAACCCTGAGAGTACAAGCATTCAATTTTAACATAGCTTTTTTTTCATGTAACTGGTTGTCAGTGCAAAACAGCCAAATCAGCGCTGTTGATCTTTTATTGTAATCTGGAACGATCCCAGCTTTGTTGAGAAGCGGTAAGCCTTTTAGTCTTTTATACATTTTTGCTTGGGAATCGAGCAAATTAGATCCACAAAAAGGGAATGTTAAATTTACATCATCAAGTTATGTCAACTGGTGCCTCTATATTAAAGAGCAAGTCAACCCCTACCAGAGTCTAACTCCACTCCCGCTTCATGTTTGAAAAATGCAACACATGCTGTTGCCTGGCAGACCGAGAGGGCGGAGCCGCTAACAAATACACACTCACTCAGGCTCACAACAGCATTGTGACATCATAATGTACCAGTTTACATCATAGCATACTTCTTAGCCAATAGCGGTGGCAGATTTAAATTAAAATACAGTGCAGAGTTTTTACCTGACAACAGCACAACACTGCCAGTTTTAGGCAGAATATTTAAATTTTAACTAAGATGCACTGAAGTGCCAAATTATTGACGACACGTGTCTGCAGCACGATTAGACACTCGTTTATTTAGTTTATCAGCAAAAAAAAAAGTTTATTTGGGGGTGACTTGCTCTTTAAGTTTAGTGGAACCATTTAACATAACTTGGTTAAGTAAATTCAACGTTTCCTTTCTTACAGTTAAGGTTTTTCCATGCTAAACTAAACGCTAAAATTGAACATTTTACTGCTCTAAAATACACCTGAACCCACAGGTTTAGTTCCTTTATGAACCAGAATCAAATATAAGATCGTATTTAGAACAGATTGACTTTGATTTATAGAGCAAAAATACATCAAAACACTTACTTTGACAGCCTGCAAAGACAACCATAATGCCAATTTCTCCATAGTCTCTCCGAATCTGAGACACAAACAAGCATAAAGCAAGAGTGTTTAAATGAAAATAAATAAATTCTTCTAAAAGATTAAACGTGACTTGGCTGGAAAAAAGCAGAGGCATGGATGATGGGTAATGATTTTTGGAAAGGTTTGCAAAAAAGGCCTAAAATGTTTTGTTATTTTTCAAAATGGAAAACCGTTTTTAAGGAACATGAGCTGTAATGTGATTCCCATGGTCTTACACTTTGCAGCGTCTTGACACCGACTGTGTCCAGAAAGTTGACAGGGCTGAGGTCAAGGATGATGGCTCTTGGGAGCGAGGGGTCAGGCTCATCATCCATCTGAATGACGGAAATCTTCTTATGTTGCTCCAAATCTGGCTCCTCCTGCTAGGTGGAAGTAGACGTGTCACAGAGGTGCTTCTATGCTGAAATAACATTTTTACCTACCATTTGTACCCCGTTTCTCTTCGGCTCTTTCTCGGCTCTTTTTGCATTCCTCTTTTCATGCCTCTTTCTTTTGGCTGCCAGTTTCTTCTTTGCAGACAGAATCTTTGTGATGTCAATGCCAGACTAAAAAAAAGCAGCAAACTCATGAAAGTTTATATCTAGGCCTACTTAAGTCAGAAAATGGCATTAGTGATGGGGGGGGGGGGGGGGGAAATAAAACACACCACAAACTTAGATCTAGACACAAAAATAACTTGTGGAGCAGATGTGACAATGATCAGCATGCTGTTAAACAATAATATTCAGCCACTGATCATGAGATAAAGCTTAATTTAATTTCAAGCTGGGGTTGGTGATGTAATTAAGAAGAGGAGGAGGAGAAAATTTAATATTTGAATAGCTATAGCTTCTGTTCCTGCTCCCCCTTCCCTTCTGGAAGAAGCAAAAAGCCACGTCTCATGTATGTGCACACAAATAGCCTTGTTGTGCTAATAGACAAGTAATGTTTTTGATATGTCCCTGCTCAGACACACTTGACTCTAGCTGCTAAATGATTTCCTCAGCCTTCATCGGGTTCTGCAGGAGCTGCTAATCTCTTGTCTTATTCAAATCTGTAGTATTGATGCAGAGAAACATCTAAAACCATCAGGAATCCGGCACTCGCGATCGTACCTCACCCCTGCTAACACTAGCTATCACCAGCTTAACCCTAATAGAATTATTATATTAGTATGGTTACTTAGTGATTTCTGTGTTACACTAGCTTCTTGCCAACACCACATCTTCTTCCTGCTCCATCACTATTTATTTAGCATTCACCTTGTCTGCCTTGTTTTTCACTCTTGCGCTCCCCGCCCGTTTCCTCCCCTGCAGCTTGACTTCCTGGCTTAGCTCTAAACCTGCTCCTCTCATAACCCACTTCTCAGCTCTGGATCCCTTCCCACATTTTTATCTAATATCCATCTGTTTGGCGTCACTGGGACACCATCCCTGTAAAAACAAACTGGCAGGAGTAAAAACAACCTGGATGACTTTGATGGTGCTTTAAACTGAAATTCTTTTTACATAGAATGATTTTACAAACTAATAAGAGAAAGGGTAATAAATGCAGGGTGTTTGGTCAGTAATTTCCTCATTACACACATACAAGTCACAAGTTTAGTTAATATCAGTGAAAAACAGAAAGTAAATAAATCGAAATACCTTTTATCTTAGTGGCATTATGCTTTCACCATAACAAAACCTCTAAGAAAGGGCCTCCATTTGTTTAAGTGGGAATTCCTCACCTTGCAATCAACTCTTCAGCATCTGCCTGGGTGCTCAATAAAAGCTCCTATTAGTGCTCTAAAGATGAAAAAGTAACAGAGAGAAGCTGTGTCTTTGACATGCTGACGTTTCAACGAGTGAGACGTTCCATTATCTCCCTCTTTAATTCAGCTTTTACTCCCCCTCCCGCTGCTCAGCTTTTTGGCACCTTTTGTCCAAATTTTCTCAATTTGTCTTCATGTTTAAATCAGAGAGACGTGAAAAGGAAGAAGAAGGAGGAAGAAATGGGGAGAGAGGGAGGTGGGGTGTTTCAACAAGCCAAAGGAAAGAAAAGGGAAGAGAAATTAGTGGGATGACATTTTTAACAATGTCTGTCACGGCCGTGATGTGTGAATTGGTGACGCGTCTCGTCAGTTGTTAGAGTGTCAAAAACAATGTTTGTAAAAGAGAAGTTAGCTGCAGAGAAAATGTAGCAAGATGGATGGTGTCGGCAGTTAGTCGGGGTATATTGTCTGTGTGTGTGTGTGTGTGTGTGTGTGTGTGTGTGTGTGTGTGTGTGTGTGTGTGTGTGTGTGTGTGTGTGTTCTCACCTTCTTTCCCAGGGCTTCTTGGTACATCTCAGCATTGGCAAAGTATAGGGTGGCAGAGGAGCGGAATATTAAAATTCCTGGCACCTGCCTCACCTAAACCAAATTAATGAGATAAACACAAAAAATATTTACTAAATGCTTCACACCATCTAAGTAACACTTCCAATATCTAAGAGTCCAAACACACGTCTGCAGAAAAATCAGCCAAGTTGCTAAACAACTCACAAAACTCTGAGGCAGTAAAGGGAAACAAATGCTTAAACTACTGAGGAAAATTTTGAATTTGGTGCAAACATTTATTTTTCTCAGTAATTCGACTGAAAGGGTGAAATGAATACACGAGATAGACTATTTACATGCAAAACCAGATATTTCAAGCCTTAATTTGTTATAATTGTGCTATTATGGCTGACAGCTTATGAAAACCCCACATTCAAAATCTCTGACAGTTAGAATATTGTGAAAATGTTCAATACACTTGAAGTATCACACTCTAATAAGCTAATGAATCCAAAACACCTGAAAAGGGTTCTTGAGCCTTTACATCAGGGGTGCCAACATACGGCCTGCGGGCCGGATCCGGCACTCAAACGGGTTTAGTCCGGCCCGCGAGATGGTTGTATAAACTTTATTTTCATACTTTGCAATGTAGAGTGAAAATAAACTCTAATTTTCCAATACAAAACTGCTGTTCCCAATACGTCCACTAGATGGTGTAATGAGCATTGTGTTAAGCTGTGCAACAGGTGTTCTGACAAGCTACTTTGTTTTGACCCCCCTATATCTCATACGGTGTCTACATATTGTGCTTCAGCCCAAGATGTCTCTGTCAGAAAGGAGAAAAGTGGACACCGAGTGCAGGTTGTTCCAAGGAAAATGGACCCCCCCCCCCTTTTTTTCATGGAAGTGAACGGAAAAGCTGTGTGTTGGGTGTGTTCACAGCATGATGCCGCGCTGAAAGAATATAATCTTCGTCGCCATTTTGTGAGTCTTCATGCCGAAAAATATGAATGATTTGAAGGACAGCGGAGAAGAGAGAAGGTGAATGAACTGTTGGCTGGACTGAAGTAACAGCAGTCTGCGTTTACTTTCATTTGGACAGCCAATTGAAGGAAAAAGTAAAGTCCTTTGTTGCTTTTTTAGTTGCTATTGATGAAAGCACGGACATTACAGATGTTGCTCAACTGGCGATTTTCATCCGCGGAGTTGATGACACGTTGACCGTCACCGAGGAGTTTGTTGAGCTGGTGCCCATGACGGATACATCAACAGCAGCTGATATGTTCACCGCACTCGTTGGAGCGCTGGACAGGGTCAGAGTGCAATGGTCCCGCGCTGTAAGCCTCGCTACAGATGGTGCGCCCTCAATGACTGGGAGAAAAGCAGGTTTTAATTTACCAGTCAGGCCCACTTGGAACTAGATTTTTCTCAATGTGGCCCCTGAGCTAAAATAAGTTTGACACCCCTGCTTTACATGGTCTCTCACTCTGAGGTGAATGACTGAAATAAATGGACTTCAGCAGAATTTTCTAATTTTTTGAGTTTCACTTGTGCTCTATACTAAACTGGAGCAAAATGTACATTTTATATCAGAGAAGTTGAAAATCACCTCTCTTCAGTGATTTTGCTCACATAAAACAGTTAGGTTGGGAAAAAAGACAACCGAAGCATGAGACTTGGATTATTTTCGGACACCCTCTGAGGAAAAGAAGCAGTTTTCAAACAGACCTGGAACATCCGTGTGACTCCAAGCTACAGCCTCAGAGACACACAGAGGACAATGACGTGAGCATTGTTAGCTATCAACACACTGAGGTTTGTTTTTTATTTAGTTATATGTCTTGATAATAAATGTAAACCATTCTTGTGACACAGTTTGTCTTTTAACTTTGTGATTCGTGCTGTCAAGCTCCTGTTTTAGGAAGTAGAAGTAAGCCAGAGCTGAAGGGAGCAGAGGACAGCAGGTTGGAGTCTCGATCATTATTATTTCCTGATATTCTGACATCTTGCTTTTGATTGGCTAACTGCAACATGACTCTGCCACCGACTCTGTTTGCTTTGCAACATTGATGTTTATCTCCACAAACATCACAAGCCTGAAGGGTTTCTGCCATGTTGAAGAGTTGCTAATGCTAATGGTTAGCTTCTATTGCCGAGATGCGCTCTGCTCTCTCCTGGGTGAATCCAAGATGGGTGAGTCCTAAATCAATTCTAATTTTCAATGTGACATACATCTGCATGGCTTTTTCCAACCCCTACTGTTTCCCCGTCTATTCTCTATCGTTGCCTAATGCAGGAAATAGGGGTAGAAGACTGCATGTGAAACTCAGAGTGGCAGATCGACTTTCAAAAATAACACGTAAAAGACAGTTTCTCAGTGAACTTGGTCTTTAAAACCCAATGGCTGTCCTTTCTGGTTGATTATAAGTCACAGAACTTGTGACCTGTGACCTTTGAGCATTGGATTTTCTTGTCTGGGTTGAAGTGACACAGCTTGAGGAGAAAATTTCTTACAAATAAATATTTTAGTTTTAAATCATTATAATTCCTTATGTTAAGGGATGGCTGGCAACCCCCCACTGTAGATAAAGTTGAAAATCTTTTTTATGCTTTCAGTAATTTTAGTAAAAGTATCACCCATCAAATCTGATGTAGTACTACTACTACTTTTATTGCCTGCTGTACTCTTGTCAGTGTTTCTCCTTGTGCCTGATTACATAACTGCTTGAATTTTAAAATAGTGATGAATTTTAAATAAGGAAGAGACAAGTATTAATAATGCAGCAGAAAGTCGAGGGACATCAAAGACATTAAGCAGAATGGTATGTATGTCGGCTACATTTGGTACGAGAAGCTGCGTAGTTAAAAGTTCATCTCCAGAGCAGAAGCTCTTTGAGTTTGTGTTAAATACCTGGTCATATTCCTCCACTGGCTTGTAAATATCGGTGTCTTCCACCTGTCCTAACAACGAATACTTGGGTCTGAAATATAAAACAAAACAACGGCTGATGCATTCAATTTTACTACTTTATGGAAAAAAGTATTTAAAAAGAAGGTTTGATGCTTTTAAAATTTAAAATCCAAATAAGAAAAAAAATGAATTATGACACATTATGTTGTGTGAATGCATGTGTGCGTGTGTGTATGTGTGTGTGAATGTACTTGTCTATACATCAAGTGAGGGAGGACCAATGACAAGTTTTTTACCTGCAAACTGAGGACATCAGTAGCAAGTAGTGAGGACATTTTGCTGTTCCTCACTTCGGTACAGTGTTACAGAGCTATACTCGTTAGTTTTAGAAGTTTGGTGTGAATTATGTTTTAGATAATGTTAGGGTTAGCAATAGACTGGTTATGGTTAGAGTTAGGGTTAGGGTTAGGGTTAGGCACAGTCCAGTCACTAAAATGAATGGAAGTCAATAACAGTCCTCACAACAAAAACTAGACGAGTATGTGTGTGTGTGTGTGCGTGTATGCATGTGTGTGTGTGCATGTGCATGTGTGTGTGTGTATGCATGTGTGCATGTGTGTGTGTGTGTGTGTGTGTGTGTGTGTGTGTGAGTGTATGTGTGTGTGAGTGTATGTGTGTGTGTGTGTGTGTGTGTATGCATGTGTGTGTGTGTGTGTGTGTGTGTGTGTGTGTGTGTGTGTGTGTGTGTGTGTGTGTATGTGTGTGTGTGTGTGTGTGTGTGTGTGTGTGTGTGTGTGTGTATGTGTGTGTGTGTGTGTGTGTGTGTGTGTGTGTGTGTGTGTGAGTGTATGTGTGTGTGAGTGTATGTGTGTGTGTGTGTGTGTATGCATGTGTGTGTGTGTGTGTGTGTGTGTATGTGTGTGTGTGTGTGTGTGTGTGTATGTGTGTGTGTGTGTGTGTGTGTGTGTGTGTGTGTGTGTGTGTGTGTGTGTGTGTGTGTGTGTGTGTGTGTGTGTGTGTGTGTGTGTGTGGGAACGTACAGCTGTGTCCTGAAGATGACGGTGAGCATGGAAAAAGCAATGGAGGCGGCAAGACCCAGATCCGGGTTCAACACCACGGTCAGGAGGAACGTAGCTATCCAGACCAGCTGGAGAAACACATTGAAGCAGAGCGGTAAAACAACACAAGACACCATTTGCATTTTCAATTCTAGTGTTTGGACCTTTAATATTTGGTGCAAAAAAATTATATAAGTTTTGACTATGATGGTTAAAAAGAGAAACTGGAGCAGATTTAAACAGCTTTTACAACATGAACAAAATCATTTTGTTGCTACCAAAAACACTGAATTTTGGTGTTTCTGTCAGAGAAATGGTGACATTCTGTGGTCAATTGTGGGTACTGCAGCCCATTTTCCAAACGCTATTCATGGATGAGCGCCAGCAGATTCCAGTGCTCAAGCCGAGACGAGTCATACACAGTAAAGTTGATAAGTAGATAAATATGTTTCACTTTGATATTGCATTATTGCAAACTGAAAAAGTAACTTGAGATATTCTTAGACCCGACTATTTGTTTCTAATTTACCATAAGCATTGTTAGCTCAGCAGCTAACAATGGGTTATCATGGTCGGAAGATGGCGGCGCCAGCAGTGGGCACGGCGACACATCTTTCAGCCTTCAGATTCTTGCTGCTTTTATATGTTCTGAATGTGTTTTTGGCGTCTTTTCATAGTGTTTCTGGCCTTCTCGTTTATGATCGCCAGACTCTTTTTGAAATTAAGGAATCCTACGAGCTTTTTTGGAATAATTTTTTACTGGGAGGATGCTCATCAAACCTCCCTCCTCCACCTGTCATCTGAACCGCTCCCGCCTCTCCTCCTTCGGTCGCAGGCTCTCTGGCGGAGGCCTCAGAAAAGAGGACGGCGCTCAGGTGTGCTTGTCAGAATTAGAGCTTATCAGCGGTCATGCGGAGGATTGTCCGGAAAATTACGCCGTCGATGGATCCAGCCGATCTTCCTAGGAGACCGGGCATCACCGTCGTATCAGATGACGGGAGCTTTTCGGCCGAGGAAGCCACGTCACGGGAGACGCGGCGTGATCTTTTCGAATCTCCGCTCCTTTCCCAGATTCCAAGCAGATGCAAAGGGTTCTACAATTAAGATGTGTCTGCTCAATTCCAGATCCCTGGTAAATAAAACTTTTATTCTAAATGACTTTTTTAAAATGCATCAGCTGGGAATCATGTTCTTGTGTGAAACGTGGATCCAGGGAGTGTAGACAACAAGATGCCCGTCGTGGCGGACCCTGGTTGGGCCCGGTGCTGCCGTTGTCCTCCGATCCTCTCGACTCAGCCGTCATCCTCCCTTCATTCTCCGCCCCCGATGCTCCTCCGAGGGCGCCGGTGGGTGGGGACGGAGGGGGCGGTCGTCTCTGCCGAGCCCTGCGCGATTGCGGGAGCGGCTGCCGGTGTGGACACTCTCTTGAGAGGTCTCCTCCGGGCTGCCCGCGTCCGTGTCGTGCATCCAGGGGCTCACATGGTAGGCTGCCTCCGACAGTGCTTTGTGCCCTTATCTACCGCCCTCCCAAATTTAACAATAACTTTATTAGAGAGTTCTCTGATTTTGTGGCCGGAGTTGCTCTCGAGTATGATGTGTTTTTGATTATTGGCGATTTTAATATTCATTTATGTTGTGAGGCCACACCCTTGGTTAAGGAGTTTTTAAACATCATTGACTCATTTAACGTAGTTCAGTGGGTTACTGGTCCAACTCATGAAAAAGGTCATACGCTGGATTTAGTTTTGTCGCATGGTTTAGGTATAAACATTACAAACATTCTCGATCAGGGTGTTTCTGACCATTTTCCAGTCCATTTTACATTGGAATTACACGGCCCAGTGGAGAGAACTGCAATGCAAGGACAGAGAAGATTTTTTAATGACGTGACTGTCTCTGATTTTTCTGCTGAATTCTCGGCTGTTGATTTTATGGACTCAACTTCTGTCAACGACTTAGCGGATTTTTTAAATTCTACTTGCTTAAACATCCTTGATAATGTGGCTTCCCTGAAAGCTGTGCGGTATAATAAAAAAAAAAATTCTGGAGCCATGGCTGAATGAAACCACACGTGCCTGTAGACGGGCGTGCAGGCGTGCTGAAAGGAAGTGGAAGAAGGACAAGCTACATGTGTCTCTACTTGCACTGTGAGACTGCCTGACTGTTTATCAGAACTGTGTGAAACAGGCAAAATCTGAGTTCATGTGCAACCTTGTTTCCACCAATAGTCACAGACCGCAGGTTTTATTTAGTGCTTTTAACAGTATTGTGAACCCCAGCATTGGAAGTACTTGTATACCTTCTCAAAAATTATGTGACCGCTTTTTGTCCTTTATTGTCGAAAATATTTCACAGATTAGATCTTCCATTTTAACATCCTCTATCGTAGATCCAAGTTCTTATCCAGATTGTTTATCATCTTGGTGTCAGTTTCAACCTTTCTCCTTGGAGGAGTTATCAGATATTGTCCATCGTTTAAAACCTTCAGTCTGTCCACTTGATGTTATTCCACCTCGTTTGTTTAAGCAGGCCTTTGACAGTGTTGCTTCAGCTGTGCACAGACTAATGAACTGTTCCCTTCTCTCAGGGTGTGTTCCGCTGTGTTTTAAACAGGCTATAGTGAATCCCCTTTTAATGAAGCCAAGCCTGGATGCAACTTGCCTATCTAATTACAGACCTATTTCCAAACTTAGTTTCTTATCAAAAGTTCTGGAGAAAGTTGTTCATGCACAGCTACAGGATTTTCTGTCCATACATCACATTTCAGACAAATTTCAGTCGGGGTTTAAAGCACGGCACAGCACTGAAAGTGCACTTCTACGAGTGGTGAATGATTTATTAATGATCAATGATTCTGGCAAATCAGCTGCTTTAAGGCTGCTAGAATTATCTGCTGCTTTTGACACCATTGATCATGATATTCTGTTGTCTCGGTTAGAGTCTTGTGTTGGTATAAGGGGCACAGTGCTTGATTGGTTTCAGTCTTATCTACAGGACAAGTCTTTTTCTGTGAACTTGGGAACTTTTACATCACCACCAGCACCTGTGACTTGTGGTGTTCCACAAGGTTCCATTTTAGGGCCAACAAGTTTCTCACTGTATATTTTACCATTGTCCTCTATCTTCGCCAGACACAACATTACTTTTCATTGCTTTGCTGATGACCTTCAGATATATCGCTCACTCATCCCGGATTCAGCTGTTTCCTTAATGGTCTGCTTAGCTGATTTGAAGCAATGAATGTCAATTAATTTTATGAAATTGAATGACCCGAAGACAGAGATTTTAGTTTTTGGCAGTGGAGACCTGTTGAAGGGTGCGGTGAGCCCACTTGGTTCCCTTTCGGATTTTGTAAAGCCTTATGTGAAAAACCTGTTTTTTTTTATGGATGGTTCGTTTAAATTGGACAGACAGATAAGTGCAGTGGTCCAGTCTGGTTTTTATCACTTGAGGCAACTTGCAAAGGTTAAGTGCTATTTGCCGGAAACTGTCTTTGAACATGTTATTCATCTCTTTGTCTCCTGTTGACTAGATTACTGCAATTCCCTGTACTACGGATTAGGGCATTCGTCCTTAAACCGCTTGCAACTGGTTCAAAATGCAGCAGCCCGCCTTTTAACAGGTACAAGGAAGCATGATCACATCTCTCCAGTGCTTACTTCCCTTCACTGGCTCCCAGTGCATTACAGGATTCAGTTTAAATTGTTGCTTTTTGTTTATAAATCACTTTATGGTCTGGCCCCTCTTTATACAGATGATTTATTGTCAATCAACAATCCTACCAGGAATTTGTGGTCGGGCTCACAGTTTTTATTATCAGTTCCAAAGGCTTGCCTAAAGATGAGAGGAGATAGGGCTTTTTCTGTGGCCGGTCCTACACTCTGGAACAGTCTTCCTCTGCAGATCAGGACCTCACAAAGTCTGGATGTTTTTAAGTCCTTGCTTAAAACTCATTTATTCAACCTGACTTTTATGTAGGATGATTCTATTTTGTCATTGTCATTCTTTCTCATTTTTATTGATTTTATAATTGTATGATGTAATGCTGTTTTTATCCTAACTTGCTGATTTTTATGGTTTTATGGTTTTTAGTTATACTTGTTTGCGATTTTATCTTCTGTGTTGTGCAGCACTTTGGGTTGCGAAAGCAATAATAAGTGTGCTTTAGAAATAAATGTGACCTTGACCTTGACCTCAGCGTTAGCCTCTAGACCTCTTCACCCAATTATAGAGGATTTTCTCTGAGGCTCACCATGTCTATTTTGTTGCTTCTCCACAGAGCAGGGATGTCCAAGAACTGCTTCATCATGCCATGAAGATTAACCAAGATGATGGCAGCCAGCACGGCCTGAAAAATCAACCAGAAGGTAAGAAAATTATTTAAAGTTCGAGAGGCACAATGCATGGAGAAATGTAATGACAAAAAGCTTTAATCACATTATATAAACCCATTTTACATCTGACTGAAACGTTTCCTTTTCACATTTATGTTGCATGAGAACTTTGCAAGCTTCCAGTTCAGCAAGTCACATGGTTACAATTGTACTTTTTCCTAGAATGATCAATAAATGTAAAACTAAAGGCAGTGTAGAGTTTGCACGAATCACTTTGAGATAATAACAGCAGAACTTCAGCTGTGAAGTTTTTTTCTCTTGACTTTGGGGAATTTCATGCACATTCCTGTTCAATCTGAAACACATGTTCATGAACGCACCTAAAAATGATCAGAAACACACACACATGCACACACCCATGCACGCACACACACACATACACACACACACATACACACACAGTACCTTGGGCAGCTCTTCAAAGAGCCTTCCAATCCAGAGAGTGATGAAAAGTATAACAACTGCTGATAAAGCCCCAGCAACCTGCAGGGAAGTGAGAGGGAACAGGCACACGGTGAATGGATGAATATCACGGGAGACAGGTCAGAGGAAGGCTTTGAAGAAAAAGAAACCATTAAAGAGATTAATGATGGAGGCATAACTTATAAAAGGAGTCAACATCAGGAAACATCTGTGGCATTTTACTTTGTATGCATTATTGACTCCAACTCAAAAATACCTATTCCTGTTTACTTATTATTTTAAGTGTGGATTTATAATAATATGAAAAAAAATTATCTGAAAATTTAACTAATTTTCTCAGAATGTAACAAAATAAACACTTCCTCAGGTCAGTTGGCAACAAACCATGCCAGGTTACATGGAATCATTTTGATTCACACTACAGAAAACGAGGCAGCTTTAAAAAGGTACTTTTGTTTACACAGGCAGGGGCTGCAGTAGCTCGGGAGGTAGAGCAGGTTGTCCAGCAATCGGAAGGTTGAAGGCTCAATCCCGGCTCCTGCCGGAGAATGGTGCTGTTGTGTCCTTGGGCAAGACATTAAACCTGCCTTGTCTGAAGGTGGTGGTCAGAAGGACTGGTGGCGCTAGTGTGACCTGAGGCAGCTGTGGCTACACTGTAGCTCATCATCACCAGCGTGTGAATGTGTGCGTGAATGGGTGAATGACTGATGGTGTTGTGAAGTGCCTTGGGGGGCTGTAGAACCCTTAAATGGCGTTATAGAAATACAGGCCATTTACCATTTCACCATTTTACTGACCTGAGTTTTTCCTCCCGAGCTCTCTTGAACCAACGAACGAGACATGGAACAGCTGATGGCAAAACACTGAAAAATTCCACCGATGGAGTTGCTTAAACCAAGGGCGATTAACTCCTAAATCACAAAGAAAACATATATTTCATAACAGTTCATGCAGTAATAAAATGTTACCCCAATCCTTCTCAGTACCTGGTTGCTGTCCACCTTGTAGCCGTATTTTAGAGCAAATATTCGTCCCAGAGAGATGGCAATGCCATAACCAACCACAGACAGAGCGAAGGCATCCCCGATCACCTGGCTGAACAAAGACACGGCCGGGACAACAGGAGGCTGAAGGCTGATGTAAAACAAGACAGCAGCAGAGCGGGAGAGTCGTTACAATCATTATTTATCACACATAAAGATATGTGTCACTCTGGCTTTCTCACCCTGAGGGAATCTCTCCCACCACATCCACTCCATACTTCATCTCTAAATTAACTTGCCAAGAGATTACTGTGGCAATGATAATCTGGAAAACAGATGAAATATTCATTTAATTCCCCACACGTTTAAGTTTGTTTAAGAGATACTGTGTACTCACAGCGATCAGCTCCACAGGTATAGGAACAGGTAGCTTTTTACTCAGGTATGTATTAAGCTCCTTAGCAAGAATGAGGCCAACGATGGAGACAATGCTGACAACTAACGTGCCAATATTTGTCTTTGGGAGGAGATGGCACACCTCCAGCACAGTCTGAGAGGAAGTAAAAAAGAAATAATAAAGTAAATAAATGTTACTGAGGATGCAAACATGAAAAGGATCTTAAAATGATGTTTTATGATGTTTTAGGCTATTACAGAAGCCTGTTCCTGCAACTCTGATAAAAAAAAGTTTAACGTAATTTGTAATGACTAAGCTATCTCAAAGTTAGCAGAAACCATCTCACAATTATGAGATACAAATAATTTTTAAAATCAGAGGCAGGAATGGGTTTCCACAGTTTTCCATAGATTGTTAATAGTTGATGTCTGAAATGTTTTTACAGACCTGTTAAGCAAAACCAGATTCAAAAAAGTCTTTACAGATCAGTTTAAACGATGACCGATTACTTTTCAAGTCTGGGAATGATCATCGGCAACACCGACTTTTGACTCTTTTCTGTTGCATTGCCTTATTAAGATAATCACTCAGCAGGAATAAAGGATCCCATTTGAGATCCGAGTTAGAAAATTGAGCACATCGTTCTTACATAAATTAAGGAGAGAGGTCCGCTGTATCTCAGAGGGCTGATACCAAAGGTATATTTGAGCTGGGAGACAATGACGTGGATGGCGGCTCCGGTGGTGTAACCTCGAACAAGTGGCTCAGACAGGTAGGTCACCACAAAGCCAAACTGGACCACGCCGAGCAGAATCTAACCACACAAAACATCAGAGGTGAATGGACATCACATAGGGGTGTGTACTGGTAAGAATCTGGCAAAACCATACAATATAATAAAATTCAATATCATTTATTACGATAGTAGAAGCCAGACGACAGAGTTTGGATTGCACCACACAACAAAAGCATAGTAAATGTTTGACGTAAATTTTCAGTAAACATGTATGCACTGCTTTTAAATATCAAGTTAGTATCACAGCATGAAAAATTGCAGTTAAACTCTTAAATTCTCAGTTAAACCAAATTTTTTGTGTGTATATTGCATGATGAGTGGAAATTTACAGTGCTCAGCCTAAATGAGTACACGCCACTACATTTGTCAGAAAGCCCTTAGTTTCCTTTCAGAATTAACATTTTCTATGAGATGCCATACTAAAAATACTTTCACTAATCCATTGATTGCAAACAAGATTTGTTAATTTGCACACAAAAAAGTGATTTTCCTAACAAATCCATTCAAGCACATGTTGCAAAAATGAGTACACCCCAGTTACAGTCTGAGGAGAAAAGCCACACGTAAGACTACAAAATTCTAATTAACAGGCATCCAACTACAGGTGAGTCTAATGATTTATTTAAGAGGTGTCCAGCAGACAGGTGGCTATAAAAGAACATTACTTAACAAAGAAAATGTCAAAATCTGAGAAAGGAAATAATTTTTTCAGACAAAAAAGGTGAGGGCTACAAGAAGATCAGCAAAGCTTTATACTGTAGCAAAGTGATTCAAATTTTTAAGAAAGATGGAAGTGCAACCATCTTCTAGAGACGTCCAGGCCATCCACAGAAGTTAACATCTTGACAGAAGCGTCTTCTGATGAGAAAATTTGAAAAAATAAAAAATCACCATGAAAGTTCACTGCAGTTAGCTAAAGCTGTAGAAAGCCAAACTGGAGTGACCTTTCCCGTGACACCATACGACACACACCGCAGAGGAACGACATGCGTGGGTATCTTCCATGAAGGAAGCCTCTTCTAAAGCCCATCACTAAAATTTGGGGTTCAAATCCCAGTTGGGTCATACCAAAGACTTAAAAAATAAAAAGGACCCAGTGCCTCCCTCCTTGACACTCAGCTTTAAGGGGTTGGATTGGGGGGTTAAACTAAATCAACAACGGGATCTGCAGCATGGGGTTGGGTCGAATGCGGAGCTCAATTTTCACCCACACGCCAGTGTCTGACAACTATGGTCCTTTAACTTTTAACCTGTCACGCTGACCAGGTTTAGTAAAACCTTTACATGCCAAAGTTATCTAAAACAATCAGACCGTTAAACCTGGATTGATGAAGAAACTCAAGTTAACCTGGACCTTTGCATCAACACGCCTTAAAGGTGATAAAGAGGCTCAACTTTGTGTGGGAAAGCTGTAGAAAGCCAAACTGGAGTGACCTTTCCCATGACACCATACGGCACACACCGCAGAGGAACGACATGCATGGGTATCTTCCACGAAGGAAGCCTCTCCTAAAGCCCATGCTCTAAAAAGCACTTCTAGGATTTGCTAGGGCCCATGCTGAAAGAGGTGGATACTGCTGGGACTAGACTCTGGAGTGATGACACAAAGATCTCTGTTTTTGGAACTAATGGTTTCAATACTGAATGGCATTGTAAAGGTGAGGATTTCAAAGAGAAATGTATGGTGCCTACAGTGAAACACGGTGGTGGTGGTGTCTTTATGTGGGGCTGCGTGAGTGCT
The DNA here is from genome assembly GCF_043380555.1 of Nothobranchius furzeri. NCBI lineage: Eukaryota > Metazoa > Chordata > Actinopteri > Cyprinodontiformes > Nothobranchiidae > Nothobranchius > Nothobranchius furzeri. The sequence goes on from NC_091755.1 coordinate 33,738,014, forward strand.
GCTGGTGTTGGGGAGCTGCATTTCATTGATGATATCATGAACTCAACAACGTACTGCTCTATACTGAAGGAGAAGATGCTGCCATCACTTGGTCGTCGTGCACTTTTCCAAAACGACAACGATCCAAAACACACATCTAAAGCCACTGTTGCATTTCTGCAGAAGAACAGGGTGAAGGTGATTGAATGGCCAAGTGTGTCTCCTGATCTGAACCCAATCCAACACCCGTGAGGAATTCTGAAGCATCAAGTTGAGCATCGCTCTCCATCCAGCATCCAGGCTCTAAAACAGGTTATTCTTGAAGAATGGAAAAGATAGATGTTGCAACATGTCGCCAGCGTGTTCATTCCATGACTATTAGACCTGGTGCTGCCCTTGAAAATCACGGTAGTAGTTTTTGTTGTGGGGTGTATTCATTTTTGCTTCAACCAATTTTAGGAAAACTGAAGATTTTCTGATCTAAGTTATTTTATTAACCTTAATTTCATATTGGGTCATGCAAGTTTCCCAAATTATTAATTGTTAGAACCAGCTCAGTTGCCTAGAGGTAGAATGCCCACCCTGAGACTGGTAGATTGGGGTTCAAATCCCAGTTGGGTCATACCAAAGACTTAAAAAATAAAAAGAACCCAATTACTCCCTCCTTGACACTCAGCTTTAAGAGGTTGGATTGGGGGGTTAAACCAAATCAACAACGGGATCTGCAGCTCACCGCTCCCCATGGGGTTGGATCAAATGCGGAACTCAATTTTCACCCACACGCCAGTGTCTGACAACTATGGTCCTTTAACTTTTAACCTGTCATGTTGACCAGGTGTAGTAAAACCTTTACATGCCAAAGTTATCTAAAACAATCAGACCGTTAAACCTGGATTGATGAAGAAACTCAAGTTAACCTGGACCTTTGCATCAACACGCGTTAAAAGTGATAAAGAGGCTCAACTTTGTGTGGGAAGATAATCAGTAACTATTATATCCTGTTCAAAAAACGCATTTAAGTCTGAGTTTACAATGGTGTTAGTTCATTTAGAGGTCCACTTTTACAAATAAAAACTAACAGAAGATGTTTTGTCTAAGAGATTTGTTGATTTCCTGTGGTTTAATTCCTACCTGAAACAGTCCGGACATAAATGTGACAGCTGCCGCCGCTCGGACCCTCTCTGCATCACGAGCAACGGTGTCAATGATGCTGGAGTTGGTCACATTGTCCCATATCATAAAATTTGAGTCTGGAGCTATTCGCTCCGTCACTCCTCCGATCATCACGCTCATCACTGCATATGTTCCTGAATTAGGAAGCAAGTCATAATGGCCAGCTATCAGGAAAGTGAGTATTTCACTGGAGCTTAACAACTTCATCAGCTTCAAAAGTTTTGGACAAGTCATAATCTGTAACAACTGTTAGGTAATTACCGACTTCATGGCAAACCAGACAAAGGATAAAATTCCTACCGATTGAGATGTGCTTGGATGTCCCAAAGATGAAGTAGATGAGGACCGGGTAGAAAGAGGAGTATAAACCAAAGACTGGAGGAACAGATGCCAGCAAAGCATAGGCCATACCTAAAATCAACCATGGAATGAATAAGATTTTCTATAATTTCGGGATGTAAATAGATTAAAACCATCGAACAGAGTTCAATTGAAGTCAACTGAACTTCTTTGGTCTCTTGAAGACATTTCACTTCTCATCCGAGGAGCTTTCTCAATTCTGATAGAAATATGAGATATCCATCCATCCATTTTTCACTGGTCATCTGGGGTCGGGTCGTAGGGGCAGTAGCCTAAGCAGGGAGGCCCAGACTTCCCTGTCCCCAGCCACTTGGGGCAGCTCCTCCAAGGGAATCCCAAGGTGTTCCCTGGTCAGCCGAGAGACATGGTCCCTCCAGCGTGTCCTGAGTTTTCCTTTAGGTCTTCTTCCGGTTGGACGTGCCTGGAAAACCTCACCAGGGAGGTGTCCAGGAGACATTCTAACTAGATGCCCAGTCCACCTCAACTGGTTTCTCTCGATGTGGAGGAGCAGCGAGTCTACTTCAAGCCCCTCCAGGATCACCAAACTTCTCACCCTATCTTTGAGGGAGAGCCCAGCCCCCCTGCGGAGAAATCTCATTTTGGCCGCTTGGATCGGCAAAATGATTCCTTTCGTCCTACCCAAAGCTTGTGGCCATAGGTGAGGGTAGTTTTGCCTTCTGGCTCAGCTCTCTTTTCACCACGGCAGATCGGTACGACACCCACATTGCTGCAGACGCAGCACCAATCTGCCTGTCGATTTCGCGCTCCATCTTTTCCTCACTCATGAACAAGACCCCGAGATACTTATACTCCTCCACTTAGAGCAGGACCTCAACCCTGACCCTGAATATGAGACAGATGAGCTTATAAACTGTAACTGTCTGCTATTGCTTAACGAGCTGAAACTACCTATGAATAACCCTCCTCTCTACCCCCAAGGGGTCGTTGATGTCGTTAAGTCTAATTGTGTTAGATGACAAAGGATTTTGTGCAGCACAGTTTAGACCTGTCCTGATTCTCACCCTGTGGCAGCTGCATGATCCCCACGCTGATGCCCGAGATCAGATCGCCCAGCGCGTCTTGTTTGAAGGAGTAACGAGGCAGCCATGATGCTACAGGAACAGTTCTCAGCAGGCAGCTCTTCGCCTTGGGACCTGAACACCTGAGTTTCAGTTCCAGTCAGAGAGAAAGAAAATTACATTAGAGGACATTTAGAAAAGATGTACTCACATTGGGTATCCTGACCATCTTCTCCAAACCAACATTACCCTCCAGGATCTACTCTGGAGTTCACATCTGCCTGCCACCTATCTGCTCTGCTCTCCCACCACTCACCCTGCCTGGAATACCTGAACACCGCCTCTTGAGTCCTTGCAACTGTTCCCTACCTTCGAGCCCTTCCTACGACTATCACCTCAGATCTGCTTCCCCTCTCCATCTCAAAGCTACTGCAAGCCCCAGTTCTCAGTCTGCATCTTCTCCCCATCAACAGATAACTGTCCTCTGTCTTCCAGAGCCTCTCGAGCCGGAGACCCATCCACCTCACCACACATTGTGGTGCTCCCTTGGTTTACATTAATAAATCCCTGTTAAATTTTAATCTCTTGTGTCGTGACTGATTCTACACGTCCTGGGCCTAACACCTGAACCCAAACAAGACAAATACATTGTTTTCTTGTCTTGATGCACCTTTATTTTCTTTATTTCCTATTTTTTTGCCACTTTCAGCATTCTTTCACTTACTTTACTACTTTTAACCTTTATTTTCCTTTATTCAGCTACTTTTATCTTTTATTTTTTCTGTTTAGCCACTTTTAACATATTTTTCCTTTCTATTGCTACTTTTTACCCTTACTTTCTCTTGTTTTATCCACATCTAACCATCATTTTTCCTTTATCTGGCCACTTTAAGATAAAATGTTTCTTTGTTCGGCAACTTTTAACCTATATTTTACTAAATTCAGCCACCATTAACTGCTATTATTCTTTATTACCTTCATTACCCACTGTTAAGTTTTATTTTCTTCTTTCATATTTGGTTATTTTAGAGTTTTCACTACAATTCTACTCACACGGAGTTCTGTGGTGATTCACAAGAACTCTTGGTGGGATCAAATCCAGCGGAAATAACCGTGCCATACAGAACTTGTGAAGATGGAAAGGTTTATAAAATAAAATTGCACGAGCTTTAGGACGGCAGCAGTTGGCTGCACTTCAAAAGATTATCAGCAGTTTCCCGGAACAGAGTCCACCAGGGAGTTATCAACAGTGGATACGTTAGTATTTATTTATTATTTTTACACAGAGATGTACTTCAAAATGGCCTAAATGTCCCTTTCATAACAGGACGTTCTGCACTGGAGCAAAGACGTCTCTAAAAACTGGAAATTCTGACAAAAACGTTTCACTGCAGTAAACATACCTCAGTCATGCGCATATTAACATTCATTCTGCTCAAATAAAACATCTAAGGCAACAATTATTTTTCATTTTGTAGCAGAGGGTGATTTTTGATTAACATTACTGGATAACATGTTATAACTGTTCTTACCTCGCTGACTTTGCCAACTTGTCACAGAAAGATGGTTTGAAGTCAGACTTTTTTGCAATGTCATCCAGCTCTCCTTCATCCAGGATCTCCCTCTGGACCGTGTAGTTCATCCGCCTCCTCTCCTCCATGACTCAATCACACCACAATAATGTCACGTCACGATGGCAGACCTACGTAAATGAAAAATGTGATTTGAACAAAAGAGTTTAACCAAATGGTCAGGTAGTGAGTGGTTTAAAATAAACTAAAACAACTCTCTGAACACACAAGAAGCAAACTGACAACATTTATAAAGCCTAAAGACAAAAATTATGAAAAAGTCTGGTTTAAGCAAAAGTAACATGGTAAATAATGCACCGTGACTCCTGCAGTTTCAGATTAATGCAAGACTCTGTCAAAAGAAGGAAAATGTAGATTTTCTTTAAATGTTTGAGAATATTTACCTTGGTGTCTTCTCAGTATAATTTCTTACTATGTTCAGGATTTCACTGAAGCCACAGGAAGAACGATGCAAGTTTGGTGTTGCATGATCAGCTGTCTTCTGTTGCTTTGTCCAGTTCACAGGAAGCAGAAAACTCCAAAGATCAACAGGATCACAAAAACATATCTAGATCTTATTATTGCTAAATGAAAAGTATGTTTCCTCAGGAGATCATAAATGGTGTCTGGATATCTAATAAAATCTTTTGCAGGCTTCAATCAAATTCCTGCAGCCAAAAAACACAAATCAGGGCAGAAGCACAAGAAATCCTGTTTTTTTTCCTGAGAGTTTGTCCGTTGAGGCTCCTCTGTGGGTTCTGTCCTTTTGGAAACGTTAAGATACGACACCGGACACTGTTAAGGAGGGACGGAGCAAAGTTCTCTCTACAGACAGAGTGAAGACGGAGGTTTCAGTTTGGTGTAGTCCCATCATTTACAACAACTCCGTCATAGCTTTACCTCACAGTAACTAAACATAAAATTAGAAAAAGAACTTAGAAGCAAAGTTAAAGATCTTAACAACTCACTGGTGGATTTTGTTGACCTCTGATTCATGGGCTTGCCTTATCGGCGTGTTTTAACTTTGAAGGTGCATTAGTGATAAGATTAGCCAGTTATTTTAAGAGCCCTGGATGTCCTATTCCATGTGTTATCTCTATTAATCCACAGGAGGATGAAAAACATCTAAAACATGTGTACTGGTTAACCGAACTGGAAATAAATGTGTTTATTCAAGGAAGAAGAGTTTTATTTCATCACTTACTCGTGATTTTTATTTATTTAGCTTGGCTAGGAGCTGAAAGAGTAAAACAATTAATTTTTTTGCAGCTTCTTAGCAAATTCATCCTTTTTCCATGTATTGCATTCACTGAGTAAATTCGAGTTCCAAAGATCAGGCTGCAGTTTCTTGGAAAACTAAACCGACTCTCAAGAACTTTTTTCTTAATAATTTTTCGTGATGCTGGTTTTCGAGCCACTGACTCGAAGCCAAGTCATTCAGTGACTGAAGGAATTAACCCCTGACAGAGTAAATGATCCATGCCTGCTGGTTTTATCTTAAAGGTTTTCAAAACTCATCTGTTTTCATTCATGGAAATAAGCTCGGAACATGATTACGTTGTCTGAGGGAAATGCGGTCCTAAGTGGGAGGTTTAAAGAGTAATAATGAGTTTAAGTGAGATGAAGGCTTAACTGAGGGTTGTAGTTACCCCTCAACGGACATTTATGATGACATTTATCTTTTGAGACATGAAAAAAAAACTCTACATCAAGTTTATGGCTTTAAATAAGTGTTAAACAGTGTTTTACTTCTCATTTCACTGATTTATTGAGAAAACACATCCCGTTAAAGTGTGTGTTTTCTTGGTGAGGCTGATGAATGAGTCTCTTCTTTCTCACTGAAGGATCAGATGAAAGACTAGCATGGACTGTGCTTATCAGTAGGAGCACGTGTAGCCTCTAGAAGTGAGTTTATCACGTTTTATTTCATAACAGGCAGTTGCTGCTAGTCTTGCTCTTAATGATAATCACTTAAAAAGGTCTTTGATCAGCAGAAAGAACAGATCACAGAGCAATAAGTTTGGATTATCCGATCAACTTCTGCTATGGATGATTTAGAAAGGAGTGCCCAGATCTATCAAAAACTATTTAATATCCACTGTTGGATGGCTCTGTAGCACATACTTACCTGCTGATAGTTGTTTAGATGTTTGAGTGGAGATAGGTGTTGCAAAAAAATGGAAAGTTCACAGTTTCAGCACGTTAGACTGATGCATTTTACATGAAAGACACATAAAACTATTATTGCATAGTCATGGAATAAAGTGCAGACATGAGTCATGCAGCACTGGGCTCAGGTTTGGGTAAAAATTCTGCAAGTGTTGGAGTGTTAGTCATAATCAACTCATGCTATATTATTATAACAAACAAAAGATCTGAATAAAGGTCCCAAAGCCATAATATTTACAGTCTCACAGCTTTGGGATAAAGCTGTTCTTCAATTTGTGGTTCCTGCTCCTAAAGCTCTGCAGCCCCAGCCCGAAGGGAGAGGGACAAGCAGGGTGGGTGCGGCCCTTCACAATGCAGGAGGTCCTTTTCCTGCTTCTGGAGGTGTGGATATTTGTGGTGGTGAATAAGATGCATCCAACCGGTCCTCTGTGCAGCTTTCACAGCTCTCTGTAGAGCCTTCTCTACTACAGGGCAGCTGCCATGCCAGACAGTTATGCAGGAGAACAGGAAACTCTCCACAGTTAACAAAAGGATGTCAGGACTGAGCTCCGAAGTCCAGCATGCTTCATTCTCCTGAGGAGGTAGATGCACTGGTGTGCCTTCATAGACAGGCTGGAGGTGTTGTGGTTCCAGGAGAGGTCATTTGACGTGTGGAAGCTCAGGTAACTAAAGCTGGAGACCGTTTTCACCACTGTCCCTCCTGTGTAGAGGAGGACGTTCCTGATCATGTCTTTGTGTTCTTCACATTGATCCAGAGGTTTTCTCCTCTACATAAACCCTCCAGATTTTCCACCTCCTTACTAAATTTCAAACAAAATTGTTTTATATTATTATTACATCATATCCTATCTTATTCAATGAGCTCCTATAACATTTAATGATGGAGTAAATAGAGAGAAAAAAGTTTCAGCCTGTTTTTATCTTCCCAGACAGCTCAGTAGAATAGTTAGGGATTTGTGAGACACAAGAATCCCACAGTTTACATCAGGATTATTGAATACCTCAACCTGCCCCCTTGACCCTCTCCCGACACAACTTTTAAAATCAAATATTACAGTCGTCAGTCCATTAATCACTACAATTATAAACCAGTCATTACACTCAGTTCAGGTTCCCTCAGCCCTCAAAACTGCAATAATTCGTCCCCGTCTGAAAAAGCCCTCTCTAAACCCTGATATCTTGTCCCATTACAGACCCATCTCTAACATACCGTTCTTAGCTAAAATACTGGAAAAAACTGTAGCACACCAACTCCACAATCATCTCAATACTCATAATCTGTATGAAAAATTCCAGTCCGGTTTCTGTTCAGCCCACAGCACAGAAACTGCCCTGGTCCGTGTTATGAATGATTTACTTCTAACTGTGGATCAGGGCTCACCATCTCTTCTCCTCCTACTGGATCTATCAGCGGTGTTTGACACTGTGGACCATACCATCTTACTAAATCGACTCCAGACTATGGTTGGCCTTTCGGGAACCACACTAGATTGGTTCCAGGAGTACCTTACAGGCAGAATGGAATTTGTAGCTTTAGGACAATGTCAGTCATCCCCCCACACTGTAAATTGTGGAGTACCACAGGGGTCGGTTCTTGGGCCAACCCTTTTCTCCATCTACATGCTTCCACTTGGACAAATTTTCCATAAATACAAAATATCGTTTCACTGTTATGCAGATGCATAACAGAACATGAAAATTGACTCCACTACACCTAAAACTCTTCCATCTGTACTTCAGGTCTGCCTGGAGGAGATGAGGGCATGGATGGCTGCAAATTTTCTTCAACTAAACGGTAATAAAACTGAAGCTATCATAATCGGCACTCCACATCAAACACAGTCTCTCTCCCTTAGCAGTATTTCCATTTTCGGTCATAACATTCCCCTTTCCTCTACTGTAACAAATCTTGGTATCAGACTAGATTCAAATCTTACATTTGACACCCACATCCACCACCTCTGCAAGGTCTCTTTTCTCCACCTCAAAAACATTGCTAAACTCTGTCCCTCTCTTTCCCAGCTAGATGCAGAGAAGTTGGTCCATGCATTTATCTCCTCCAGGTTGGACTATTGCAATGCCCTCCTCGTTGGGGCCCCCGGCAAGAGCATACAAAAGCTCCAGCACAACCAGAACTCAGCTGCCCGGGTCCTGATGAGGAGACGTAAATACGATCATATCACTCCAGTTCTGAGATCACTTCATTGGCTGCTCATCCAATATCGAGCTCAGTACAAAATTGGCCTTCTTACTCACCAGTGTATCCATGGAACTGCTCCTGCCTATCTGAGCGAACATCTCACCCCACACACTGCCACAAGAACCCTCCGATCTACCACCTCTTCACACCGCTTGCACCAACCACTGACTAAACTCTCCACTACGGAAGACAGGTCCTTCAAGGCAGTGGCGCCTCAATTTTGGAAATCTCTCCCAGAGTTTCTAAGGGCCACACAATCTGTGGAGCTTTTCAAAAAAGGCCTCAAGACCTTTTTGTTTAATAAGGCTTTCTAGTGCACAACGACCTACTGAGTGTTTTACTTTATTGTGTTGTTTTTACTTACTGATTGCATCTACTGTAATGACCTTTTAGATGGGTTTTATCTACTTCTGGGGACTGCTTTTATTTTCCATACTTGATAGTATCCTGAAATTTTAACTGTTTTTAACTAGCCGTGTACCTTATACCTGTCCCCTATACTCTGTAGCACTTTGAGATTACTTCTGTAATGTAAAGCACATTATAAATAAAATGTATTATTATTATTATTATTATTAATGCATGATAGAGTGACATATTGTGCAGGAGGGAGGGATGCAGCAGCATCTCTGAGCCCAGGCAGACAGATGGACAGGCTGTGGAGACAGTTTGGTGTTTTGATGTGAGACAGATGGAAGGTTTCATCCTGAGATTTATTTTTAGAGTGTTTTGTCTGCTTTGCTTTAACACCCCTTAGAGTTATTTATTAGGTTACTCAAGGGTTTTGTCTTATTAGGCATCAGTTTTCACTCTGGAGTTCAGCAATTTATGTTAAACAAGGCAGAGATGCTCAAACATCAAATGTAAATGTAAACATTCTTATATTTTTAGACCAAATCTTACCTTGAACAACACTTAAGACTTTAATAACACAAAAGTAGTGATGCTGCTGAATTAGCATAAGAAGCAGTAATTTGGTTGGAATCAGGGTGGATCAGAAGAAAAAGCTTGGCCAAATCCTTATTGATAGTCCAGTCTGCAGACAGGAGTCGTGTAGGGTCGGTAGACTTCCTTCTCTGTCAGTCGGTATCAGGTTGTAGCTAATTAATCAACTGAATCCTCGAGGAATAATTTATTTTCAATGAAAAACATTGTTTTAGGTCTAAATGATGCAGGCTTTAAATTCTCATCAAGATTGAAGCTGCATTCTTCTTTAGTCGTAAGAAGCTTAAGAGATCAAATGTGTCACAGAGATTTGATAGAATTATATGTTGAATATTAAAGTAACACTGGATAGTTTTTCTTTTTTTTTTTTAACTTTATACTAGAGCTTTAACATTGATCTAAGTGGTTGTTGGGTTAGAAACTTGACCAGTTTCATATTTGGGACCACTCTGCAGCTCTCTGTCAACCAAAGCCACACTTGATAGTTTTGTTGAGCGGGTAGGTACTCTAGAGCAGGGGTGTCAAACTCAAATTCACTCTGCGCCGAAATGAAAATCTGGGACGAAGTCGTGGGCCAAACTTAATATTTTTTGAAAAAGTGACGGCAAATTTGCACATTTTCTTTATCAACATACATGCAATTTTGAACCTTTTAATTTGGAAACAAATGTATTTTTGCATTAACACTGAATGTGGAATAACCAAATTACACACGAGCAAGTTAATTTTAAATAAAAGGCATTAGTAGTATTCATTACTTGTGGTGTATTCAGCATTTTTAAAATCTATTCAGGATTTATGTTTTCTTGTTGTTTATGTTTTATTCTCCTTTTTTCTCCTGTAATAAGTGTCATTGCTGCTGTGACATCTAGCTTTCCCCATTGAGGGACAATAAAGGGATTTTCTATTCTATTCATCTATCTGCAGCCTTTCCACTTCCTGTTTAATGTAGGTTAAATATTTTCTCACGAGCCAACAACAAAATAAAAATACCATTTTATCTTAAATGAAAATGCAACATCTCACCTGTTAACTTTCATGTTTTGGAGCAGAAAAAGAGCAGAAAAAGAGCAGAAAACCAACATATTTAAAGCTCAGTTTGCTCCACTGGTTTACTGTGATGCTCACCTGTTCCAGCCAGATACCTGCATCATGGGGCTGATCTGAGCTGAGGAGGAGACTCCTGTTGTTTTGTTCATCTTCATCATAATAATGACAATAGGTGCTCACATAGGTTTGTGCTGCTGAACATGTCTGAGCAGCTTGACCACGTTGCTGTGTGTCGGGGAGGATAAATAAAAACGACAGCAGCCAGAGAGTCATGCTGATTTGAGCGTGTCGCTGCTCGCTGGAGTTATATCAGCTCTGTCTGGACGTTAGTTGGAAAACTTTCTCTTTCAGTCGTGAACACATTACTGAGCGGTTAAAATCTCCGTTTCTGGGCTTCAATGTCGGAAAATAGCTGAGTAAGCTCGGCGCTGAGTGAGAGGAGTGTTTAGTTTGTCCGAGACAGTGGAGCTGCAGACACCGGCAGCAGACCCGGCAGCAGACGCTGGAAAAAACACAAAGGAGGGGGCACTTTGGCTCCGCGCTAACGCTGCAAAGCATCATGGGAGTTGTAGTCTTTGTGGTAAAATTGGCCAGCGGGTCAGTTTTAATATATTTTTGATATTTATCTCTCGGGCCACATAAAAATGCTCCGCGGGCCACATCTGGCCCACGGGCCTTGTGTCTGACACATGTGCTCTAGAGGGTGATGTTTACCTGATTCATGGCTTTTATCTGTAATGCTAGCAGTTAGCATTTTCAGTTTGCCAATTGTCATTAAAAAGCACAAGGAAATGAAAGGAAGAAGTTTGATTTCTCTGTTTGTATCATGGTGGAGCCATAAAAATAAGAGAGGAGTGTCTTTGGAGGTGAAGCAAAAAGCTAAAACTGGAGTGAACATTGGTGTGGCCTACTCTGGCTTGAGAGAGCTAAACGAGGCCACAAAGTCACGGACTGATGGTGACCTGGATTTTTTGCTACTGGACTTGTGAGTAATAATATTTTTGTCCAACAATGTGGATCTTTTTACTTAGTGGTTTTCTGTTAGTATTAGCTGGCTAGCTCGTTTTTAGCGCTAGCTACAGCAGGCTGCTTCAGGGTTGTAATTCCACTATCAATCAGCAAAGCGGAGAAGCTGGAAACTGTCTATTGTTACTATAAGGGCAACATTTATAAATTTTGAGTTAAAGTAAAAGTTTCATGAAAAAATGTTTTAAATACTTTTTGACTCAGATGCATAACATGAGAAGGTGGGAAAAACAGAAAACATCTAACAAACAAGAGATTGATCAATTTTGTAATTTTTATTCAAATCAAATCAAATCAACTTTATTTATAAAGCGCTTTCACATGGCCAAAATGGACAAACAAAGCGCTGTACACCAATAAAAAGCACCACAATAGGACAGAGAAATGACCATTACAATACAATAAGAAATCCATTTAAAATACAATACGAAAACCTGAGTGCAAGTTCACAGTTCAATATCCGGCCTACTTCCCCCAACTTCAAAGTCCAAACGCCAGCGAGAACAGATGTGTTTTTAGTCTTCCTTTAAAGGTTTCTAATGACTTAGCCTGTTTTACATCAGCTGGCAGCTCATTCCAGAGACTTGGTCCAAGTACTGAAAAGGCACGACTCCCACGAGACTTCAGGCTGTACCTAGGCGCAGTTAGTAATCTCTGGTCAGCTGACTAATGTATTCATACAAATATATGTCTGACTTTGTCAAATATCCTTTTTAGGCTAAAATTGTAAATTATTTCTTAGAACGATAACTGTTATTAAATATTTAACCATCTCCTTAAAGGCCATTTTTAGTAAAGTTAGTAATGAGGAGCTCTCATTGACATTGAAACATTTTTCAGACATCTAAAGCCTAATTCTCACAGTTTCATATGATCAGAATAAAAAATGGCTCAAATCACTTCTTTACTCAGAGACAACTCCAGTTTGTGCTTTATTTATTTTCTGTGTTTTTTAGATGTGAGAACTCGTCTCACACAGGGAGTCTCCTGCTGGGAGCAAGCGAGTGCAGAGAAAATCTGAACCTGCTTTTTTAGACATTTTTCTTGTTTATTTCTGCACCACATCTCTGGATTTGAATTTCATTTATTTATGTGTGTCCTGGCCGCAGAATAAGGTGATCAGACTCATCTGCTGCCCATGTGATCCACTAAATATGGAGCTCGAAGCAACAAAAGCTAAAAATGACATTGAAGAACAAGTTCACTCAATTTTTCTAAAGGTTTCCTGTGGTCTCCAATATAAATGAATGTCTTGTGAGTTGATCTCTGTGGGGAATTAATCTCTGGTGTATAACATAAGAATGCATAACAGTAGAGAAACAAGCTTTATTGTTTTGCCAATCAATATTTTGTAAAAGGGGCACTTATAGAGTTGCAGTATGAGACAATCAGCTGTGAGTAAACAATATGATGGCAGAGAATCAAAGCAAAATGAGTGAGAAAGGACAAAGCCAGACAGAGAATAACCCCGTTCTACTGACCCACTCAGTTTGTGTCTCACCACCTGGACACCGTTCATTCCAGCCATGTCGATCTGCACTGACATGGCATTCAATCAAACAAACTATGGGTGGGAAACAACATGATTTTTAAATACATGTTCAGCTTGGAAAAGCAGAACATCAACGTTCCTACAGAACATCTGAAAGTCCCAGGTAAATATGTCATCTAATACATGTTATTATAAACTCACATAACTTATCAGATTGCTGCACGAATCCCAGAACAAGGAAATTAGACTTATTGAGTGTGTGCACACTGATGTTTCAGATGATTTCTGGACTGTATTTATTAACCGATTTGTCATTTTTCTTCCATTATATTAATTCTAACTCTTTTTGTCACATTTTGTTCTCATTCTTTATCAAATATCAGTACATTCACTCACATGTTTTGATGTTTCCCATTATCTTTATTGTTATAACACTAAACACTGATAATAATTAAAGCTGATACTGAGTTTTGAACTAAGATGATTGAAAACGTTTTTTGCAATTTGAATGTTTGCTGTGCAAATTTTGCTTGGTATGTGTAAAACTAACTGAGCTGTTGCTTTGTGTGGTTGGCTGTGGTGGCCATATAGAATTAGGCAGACTTCAAAAACGAATAATTGATAAAGTTGTTTATTTAAAGATTGCTTTCTGAGAGTTTAAAGGTGTTCTAGGGAGAGTTATTTTTCTCGTTGGAAACTGTTCTTTGATCCTCTTAATTCAAATTCTAATTCAAATTCAAAAATACTTTATTAATCCCAGAGTGAAATTGAGTGCTGTAGTAGCTCATAATAATAATAATAATAATAATCAAGTCATCAAAGAGTTATTGTATATTACAATGGCTGTTGACAGGAAGGATCTCCAGTAGCGGTCAGTGTTGCAGCGAAACTGAAGAAGCCTCTGACTGAAGACACTCTTCCGTTGTCGGACAGTCTTGTGAAGAGAATGCTCAGGGTTGTCCTCCAGTGGTTCCACACTCGTCCCCAGAACAGAACCAGCCTTTTTTATTAGGCTGTTGAGCCTTTTCAGGTCCCTGCTTCTGATGCTGCTACCCCAACAGACGATGGCTGAAGAGATTACACTCTCAACAACAGACATGTAGAAGATCTGCAGCATCTTGCTACAGACATTGAAGGACCTAAGCGTCCTCAAGAAGTGCAGTCTGCTGTGTCCCTTCTTGTAAACGGCTACGCTGTTCTTTCTCCAGTCCAGTCTGTTGTCCAGGTGAACTCCAAGGTATTTGTATTCCTCAACCACCTCCACTTCTTCTCCCATGATGGAAACAGTGTTTGACTCCACCCTGTTTCTTCTGAAGTCTAAAGTCATCTCCTTTGTTTTGTTCACGTTCAAGGTCAGATGATTGTTTCCACACCACAATCATCTAAGAAACTTTGTTGGGGCTCAAAATGGCCCAAGAGCCAGAGAGGGTGGTATGCCATCCTATGTGAATAAATTGTCTGGCCATGACCTATAAACAGATCTCAGTCATGGGGCGAGGTCTACGATTTTGCTTCAAACTGTCTCTGTTTGCTATTGCACAACAAACAATGTAACATACTCACCATTATGGATGTCAGTCAACGGGGCAGTATGCCATACACTGCCGAAGAATACACAAATACATCATTTTTCTAAATAAAAGAGGTAAGTACCTGCTCTTTACTCAAAGAAAAGCACAAGGTTAAAAAGTCTAAAGTTGATGGCAAAGCCATTTCAAAGGAGCCACTGCCATTTTGGTTGTTCTTCTCAGTCGGAGTAACATCCCGCCCACCAGACCAAGAGAGCACTGGCAAGGCACAGAACTGCTCAGGTCAACGGAAGACCTGCTGAGGCTCCAGTAGAGCGTGGCTAAACTGACCTGCAAAGCTAAATCCTTTTGCTTTTGCTACTGTCTCTCTAGATTTCTAGGACAAAAAATTGACAGAGTTCTTGCTATGTTGATTGATTGTGGTGGCCATATTGAATTGGGCATACTCCAAAAATAAACAAGTGATGAAGTTCTTTGTCTAATGACTGTTTTCTGAGAGTGTAAAGGTGTTTTAGTAAAATGATTTGTTTTACAATTGGAAACTGTTCTTTGAGCCTCTATGTTAGGGCTCAAAAAGGCAAAGGGGTCCTGATAAACGGCCAAATTCAATCCTAATTTAAAAGCATTACAGTATAAAAACTGGCAGACCCCGCCCACTCAACTGGGACATGAACATCAAAAGAGCTGCATACTGATTGGTCGGTTAATTCCGGTGGCTCTATGATGCAGCCTGAAGCTAGTATTTCTACGTTTGTGTTGGGGGGGATGAATGAGGAAGAGAACAAGGATTGCAAGTTGTGTAGCCTGAGTCAGAGAGATGCTCAAGATTTGGGTTGTAACAAATTCAGCATTTGTTACGACTGGTGATGGTATGGGTGAAGGACGTCGTAACATAGAAGGCGTGGGGTCAGGATTTTAAAAGCAAACCGTTTTATAACAAATAAATGACAAAACTCATGCACAGTTACTAGGCCAGTTAAATACAAGAACTAAAGGTGACCTCCTAAATAGGGAAAAACAAGGACTGGAGAGAACACGCAAGCTGGAGCTCAGCTCCACTAATATACTAAACCAATAAGTCAAAAGTAAACTCACCAATTCTGCTATTCCCCCTTTTTGGGTTAAAATAGCAAGCAAACTGATTTAGTCCAAACCAACTAAAGGCGAGCACAGGGCTGTTAAGGTAATGGAAACAAAACAGTAATAATTACTAAATCAAGTGCTTTTGAGCCAACACACCAAAAGCAATACTTATGCTCCACTGAGCACACACAACCAACAGGTTAACTTAAACTCTACAAAGGCTCCACTGAGCAAACACAGGAAGAAGGTTCAAACTAACCTAACTAACCTATTTCCTACCTCTATTGAGCACACTCTCCAAAAGTTCCACAGAACTCAGAGTAAAACCAAACTCAATGAAATTACATAGGTTCAAACTAAGTGTGTCTAGATTTCATCCACTCTCTAGGTATTCCCCACTCTTTCTGCCCCCTGGTTCTTCTGGCCGCACCCTTTTAAAAACTCAGAAGCTGATTAGGGATTGAGCGCAGCTGGAAGGCGGGAAGGAGGAGCAGGAGCGGAGGAGGGGCTGCCCCTCTCTGCAGGGAAGTGGAGCAGGAACAGGAGCAGGTAGAAACTGGTGATCATAACACCCCCTCCCTTAAAAGAGAAAAAAAACAACAACATTTCAATCGAAGCATTTTAGCTATTTAATTATTTTATTTTATTTTATTTTTTTTCCAGCCAATTACTTTCCATGGTCTGTATGTCTTAAGTCCCATCATTGGAGGTCTATCAAAGGATCACCACGTTGTCCAGGACATTCCCGCTAACTTCCTAAGGAAATACTGGCTAACTCAACCCTAGTCTTCATGCGGGTCAAAGGTGGGCAAATTGAGCACAAAACCAGCGGGAGATGAGGTGGCCCATGTCTGAAGCCCGCCTCACAGCCTCACGGAGTACCCCCGAGATGACCCGAGGGCCAACCCTAACCTCCTTACCGCAACACTATTAAAACAATAAACGGGACACATCCTAAAGAGGATGTATCCATACGTCCTACAAGGGAATTCCATAAACATTGTACAAATGGTGATTAAAACAAGGGACATACAAACCACTGTAGGCGAATATACTTAGCATCCTCTGGATAGGCCATCAGCTACAACATTCTCAGTCCCCTTCTTATGGCGGATCTCTATCAAAAACTCCTGCAGGATCAATGCCCATCTCATAAGCCGCTGGTTATGGTTATACATCCTGCTGAGAAAAACCAAAGGATTATGATCCGTGAACACAATAGTGGGGGTGGAACTGGAACCAACATAAACGTGAAAATGCTGCAAAGCTAGCAGAAGGGCCAGAGTTTCTTTTTCTATTGTGGAGTATTTTAACTGATGCTGGTTAAACTTCTTAGAGAAGTAGCACACAGGGTGGTTGACACCCTCCCCATCCTCCTGCAGTAATACTGCACCAGCACCCACTGAGCTAGCATCCACCTCAAGTTTGAACGGCTTGTTCAAATCAGGAGCCGCAAGCACTGGAGCATGACACATCAAGCATTTAGCGGCCTCAAAGGCAGCTTGACACTCTGCAGTCCACACAAACTTCCTTTTTGGACTGATCAATTCAGTAAGAGGGTGTACGACAGTTGAAAAATTCCTGCAAAACCCACGGTAGTAACCTACCATGCCTAAAAATCTGCGAAGGTCCCTTCGAGTCTTAGGAGTGTGGAACTCTAGCATGGCCTGCACTTTGTCTTTAAGGACTCTCACCTGTCCTTGCCCAACTTCCTTTCCTAGGTAATTTACTGTAGCTTTCACAAATTCACATTTGGCTAAGTTCAGCGTCAGGTTAGCTTCGGCTAATCTGTTAAACAACAAATGCAGAGTTCTTAGATGATCTGGCCAGTTGGAAGTGTATACTATTATGTCATCTAAGTAAGCACTGCAATGCGTGAGATCAGCTACAACCTGGTTGATAAGGCGCTGGAACGTAGCAGGTGCATTTCTCATACCAAAAGGAAGGACGGTATATTGCAAAAATGCATCTGGGGTAACAAAGGCAGAAAGGTCTGAGGCATGATCTGTTAGAGGGACTTGCCAACATCCTTTTAGAAGGTCTAATCGGGTCACATATTTGGAAGATCCCACACTGTCTACACAATCATCTACCCTAGGAAGTGGGTATGAATCAGGAATGGTTACTGAGTTTAATTTACGATAATCTGTTATAAACCGAGGAGTCCCATCAGGTTTCGTTTCCACAAGACAAGGGGAGCTCCACGGACTCTTGCTGGGTTTAGCAAAGCCATGTTTGAGGAGGTAGGTTGTTTCCTCTTTCATCATCTGTCGTTTTTGTGGGCTAGTACGATAAGGGTGCTGTTTGAGGGGTTTAGCACAGGACACTTCTACTTCATGAGCAGTTAACGTAGTTTGTGTTGGTACATCAGAAAACAAACATTTGTTATCACTGATCAACTGTAGTAGATCTTCCTTCATGTCTGAAGGCAAGTGGCTTAGTTGTGTAGGCAATGCTTGAAGAGCCTCAGAATTGTTTAGCCTTGGACTGGAGTATTGTGGAAATACACCTCCCAGCTCATCCTTTTCTTCAACAGAGCCAGAGGCAGGTGTCACAACAGCTACACTTATGTCTTTCGTTGACCTTTCAGGTCTTGAATGGTACAACTTTATCATATTCACATGGCACTTACGAGTTTTTCGTCTACGAGTTGGTTTTTTTAACACATAATCAGTGTCACTCAACTTCTGGATTATTTCAAAAGGTCCCTCAAACTTGGAAGTTAAAGAGGAACCTAACAAGGGTAACAAGACTAGCACCTTGTCACCAACATGAAACTCTCGTCTCTTTGCCTTTTTATCAAAATTGGCTTTCATGTTACGTTTAGCCACTGCTAAATGTTGTCGGGCAATAGCGTTTGCCTCTTGCAAGCGCTTCTGGAAGGCTGATACATACTTGCTGGCTATGACTCCTGCTTGGGAGGAGGAGGAGAGAAATCGCTCTTTTAAGGCCTTCAAAGGTCCTCTTGGAGTATGTCCAAACACGAGTTGAGCTGGACTAAACCCTAAAGAGTCCTGCACTGCCTCTCGGGCAGCAAAGAGAACAAATGGAAGTCCTTCTTCCCACGTTCTATCTGTGGACAAACAATACTTAGTTAGCATGGACTTTAAAGTTTGATGCCACCTCTCTAAAGCACCTTGACTTTCCGGGTGGTAGGCTGATGAGGTGACGTGCGTAATGCCAAGAGTTTTGGCCACCTGATTAAACACTCGTGACTGGAAGTTGGTCCCTTGGTCAGTTTGAAGGATACTTGGCAATCCAAAGACAGAAAAGAAAGTTGTTAGGGCTTTAATTACTGCTTTGGTTGTGATAGAAGATAATGGAACAGCCTCGGGGAACCTGGTAGCAACACACATTATGGTTAGCAAATACCGTTTTCCGGTCTTCGACGGTGGCAATGGGCCTACACAGTCAACAATCACATGATCAAAAGGTGTAATTACAACTGGCAAAGGATGTAAGGGTGCAGGGTGTATCACCTGATTTGGTTTTCCAACCATCTGACAAACATGGCACTCCTTACAAAACATAGCCACTTGTTTTTTCATCCCCGGCCAAAAGAAATGTTGTAGGAGCGAGTGATATGTTTTATTTACTCCCAGATGTCCCGACCAATCACTAGAATGGGCCATAGATATGACCTTTTGTCTCAGAGCCTGAGGTACTACTATTTGTCGGGTTATCCCCCAGTCAGCACCTTCTGAAACGGGATTCGGCCAGCAACGGATTAACACACCGTTTTCAAGCATAAAACCACTACTGTCTTTATCTACCACATTTTCACTAGTAACTTGCTCAAAGAAGGGTTTCAAGCTTTGGTCTTCCTTTTGAGCTAAAGAGAGGGTTTCTTGATTCAGAGGCAACCTGTCATCTTGAAGATGATCTGGCCTGGTGCCTTCACTTCCCTCTGCAACACAAGGTAGATCGTTAGTCAGGGTCTTATCAACAGAATCCTCTAAGAAATCCTGCATCAACACAGTATCCCGTAAAGTAATATCCGCATCTTTACGAGCTTGGGCACGAGTCACAGCACATGCAGGATAAGTTATCAAATCCGCTTGGTTAGGGCTCTCACTGTGAGCAACCGGGTCATCTAAAACCTCTAAACTGGGGGTAACTCTACCCCCGGCTAAATCATTGCCCAATAGCAGGGTTATTCCCTCAACTGGCAACCGGTCACAGACTGCAACATTAAAAACCCCATTCACCAACTGACTCCTAAGGTGAACACTGTGTACAGGAGCAGTTACACAACCCATTTCAACCCCTTTTAAGAACACTGAATATCCACTTGAGGACATAGGAGTAAATGGCAACACACTGCTGAGGATTAATGTCTGAGAAGCTCCAGTATCTCTCAGGATCAGAATTTGTTTTTCATCATCACTTTTGCCAGTCAAAGACACAGTTCCCGTAAGAACAAATGGTTTAAAACAAGGGTTAAGTTTCTTTGCTTGGCCTGGTGTCTGAGAGGAGGCTTTTATAAAAGCAACCTCTTTGGGCTTTTCGGACCGTCTTGGATGTTTGTTTTTTAACAGAAAACATTCTTTTATCAGGTGGCCCTTTTTGTGACAAAAAAAACACTCTCGATTCTCCCGAGCATCTGAGGGCCTTCTTTCAACTCTTACACGCTTCTCACTGGATTCAACTACGTTTTCTTTTATCACAGTAACTTTATGGGTGAGTGCAAACTCATCTGCTAACAGAGCCGCGGCAGAGAGAGTGGTAACCTTTTGTTCATTTAAATAGGTTACTAAAGTTCCAGGCACACATTTCTTGAATTCTTCAAGAAGGATTAACTCTCTGAGCTCTTTAAATGAGTCAGTTTTAGTTGAAGCACACCACCTATCGAACAACGAACTCTTTTCTCGGGCAAACTCAACATGAGTCTGCCCTACTGCCTTTTTATGCTGTCTGAAACGCTGTCGATATGCTTCAGGCACCAATTCGTAAGCTTGCAAAATAGCAGTCTTTACGCGCTCATAACTCAAACTGTCGGTAACCGACAAAGCAGACATTGCCTCTAAGGCTCTACCACTTAACCTACACTGCAAAAGTAGAGACCACACGTCACGCGGCCACTGAAGAGCAGTCGCGATCCGCTCAAAGGCGACAAAATAACCATCCACTTCAGCTTCTCTGAACACAGGCATAAGGGAAATACACTTACTGAGATCAAGTGCTGGTTTCACAGTGGGTTCTGATGGCGCCTCTGCCATCATCTGTGGTGTCGGCTTTACTTGGGCCTCCAGTTCAAGCGCACGGATGCGTACAGCAGTTTCTGCATCAAGCCGTTTCAATTCCAATTCCATCTGCATCTGTTGTTTTCTTTCATCTGCTTCGAGACGGGCCAGTTCAAGTTTCAGTTGCAACTCCCCCGACATCAAACCTTCAGCTGCAGATCCGCATGAGGGGAAAACAAGGGGTTTTACCTCGCCCGTGTTGCCGTCCATTGACGACTCCCCTCCATCAGTCAGGTTAGGGTCTAGATCTGGATCAGCACGGTCAGGACTGGAAGCAACTGGTGAGGAGGACTGCAGTAGTCCCTGGTCAGTGAGGTAGTCCATAATCAAAGTTTTCAGATCTCTCTTCAGTATCTGGGTTGGAAGCTCCAAACTGAAGTGGGCGGCTATCTGCAGCATGTCGGCTTTCCGACAGCCCTCCAATGCCTCACGAGACGGGGCCTCCACAAATGCTCTTAATTCGAATTGTGCCATTTTATACACAGCCCAGAAAACGTTGCCAAAATGCAAAACCCACGCCTATACAAAAGGTCCTTCAGGGTTAATTACGATCATAGAAAGAAAGTAGAATTCCCGGACGAGCCCCCATTAATGTTACGACTGGTGATGGTATGGGTGAAGGACGTCGTAACATAGAAGGCGTGGGGTCAGGATTTTAAAAGCAAACCGTTTTATAACAAATAAATGACAAAACTCATGCACAGTTACTAGGCCAGTTAAATACAAGAACTAAAGGTGACCTCCTAAATAGGGAAAAACAAGGACTGGAGAGAACACGCAAGCTGGAGCTCAGCTCCACTAATATACTAAACCAATAAGTCAAAAGTAAACTCACCAATTCTGCTATTCCCCCTTTTTGGGTTAAAATAGCAAGCAAACTGATTTAGTCCAAACCAACTAAAGGCGAGCACAGGGCTGTTAAGGTAATGGAAACAAAACAGTAATAATTACTAAATCAAGTGCTTTTGAGCCAACACACCAAAAGCAATACTTATGCTCCACTGAGCACACACAACCAACAGGTTAACTTAAACTCTACAAAGGCTCCACTGAGCAAACACAGGAAGAAGGTTCAAACTAACCTAACTAACCTATTTCCTACCTCTATTGAGCACACTCTCCAAAAGTTCCACAGAACTCAGAGTAAAACCAAACTCAATGAAATTACATAGGTTCAAACTAAGTGTGTCTAGATTTCATCCACTCTCTAGGTATTCCCCACTCTTTCTGCCCCCTGGTTCTTCTGGCCGCGCCCTTTTAAAAACTCAGAAGCTGATTAGGGATTGAGCGCAGCTGGAAGGCGGGAAGGAGGAGCAGGAGCGGAGGAGGGGCTGCCCCTCTCTGCAGGGAAGTGGAGCAGGAACAGGAGCAGGTAGAAACTGGTGATCATAACAGCATTTAACTGACTGAGGCCAAGCAGACAGATCAGGTGTTCCTCTGGAATGCCATTACAGACTAATTTAACCATGACTGACTGATTCTCCACATCTGTCTCTAGTTCCATCACTTTTAATGCAAAACCCAGCATAATCTGCTTTGTCATAATTATCTTAGATCTTTTTTAATACCATTTTTGCCAGTGTTTTGTAACGTGATGAAGGAGCTATTCCTCCGAAGGTTATTTAACCTCTCTCCACAGATGCCTCTGACACATTACTAAGTGCATGAGACTGCCTCAAGGTCATGCATTCCCTTCTAAAACTGTTTTCTTTCCAGCTCAAGAGAAGAAAGAAGAAAGGACTCTTTCCTTTTAATAAATCAAAGATTTCCATTTTTTATAAAGCTAATTGAAACAAGTGTTAGTCAATAATATAATGTTGACCGATCCGTGAATGAGGATGGGAGGGGGATGAATGAGGAAGAGAACAAGGATTGCAAATTGTGAATCTATCTGGAATTAATTCATAGTGTGGATATTACTGGTCCATCCTGGAACACGAGTGGTGCTCCAACATTATCTGGTAGTTTCCCTCTTGTACAACAAGAATTAGCTCAACCTAGCGGTAGCTCAGGCTAGCACTATCTTTTGTAATAAACATTACCGTGACCAACAATTGACAATGCTGAAGTGGGTTGGAACACGCTAATTTAAGCTAGTGTGTCTAAGATTATGACGAGTTAAAACAGCTTTTTCTCAGGATGGGCCATTTATCCGTGACTATTACTAATTTACTTAGGGAAGCAGAAGATAGCACACACTTTTTGGTATGCTACATTAGCATTAGCATTACCAAGCTCCCTATATTCAACAACAACTAGGTAAATGTGGTAAATATTTAGGACTGCTTTACACAAAAACTGTCAGGTGTTTAGAAGATACTTTATGAACAATGAAACCAAAAGAACACACTCAGTGCAAAACATTATCACGTCCCCTTTAAAAGTAGTAATGCCTGTGTTCCAAGTTCAAATAGAAAAACTTTAGATGAACTTGGAGTCCGCAACCTCACAACTCAATATGGTCACCTCAGGCGTGAAGAGTTGTTGTTACAAATCCAGTATTAAACTTTAGATAGTCACACATAACACAATCCTCAGCTTGTTTTGCTAAAGGCAGTTAGCTTGGTCATAGAACAAAACAATTTGTTTAATCTGGTTTCCTGACTTGAAACTGGACCACGGTTTGGTCATGTCTGAGTTACGACTTCCGAGGTATAGCATCAAAGCTACTCGGTTTAAATTGTCACCAGCAGATTCAGACGAGGTAACGATGACTAACCAGCAGCCAGGTGCAGATATTTGTTGTCTGTGGAAATATGAGGTTATGGAGATTATAAGCAGGTTGTTATGTAATTATGAGTCATTTATCAGTTTAACTGTGTGGCATCTGTCCATCTGGGAGCATCTTATGGACATGAGTCAACTCTGTGTGTGTGTGTGTGTGTGTGTGTGTGTGTGTGTGTGTGCGTGCGTGTGTGTGTGTGTGTGTGTGTGTGTTTCACCACTACAACTCCCTAGGGGAAATGGCTTGTTTTTTAAATGGCTCAATCAGCATCATAGCTATGAGGACAGTTGTAGAACATTTAGGACAGCACCAGTCATCAATGGAACATGATTTTTTAAAATGACAAATACAGAAATAACCTAAATGCTCTGAATCGCTGTGACCTGCTGCCTTCTGACACATTTGGATTAATCTCCTTTCCCAGACAGGGCTGGAGTTAACCAGCCCTACAAAGGGGTAGAATGTGTGTGTGTGTGTGTGTGTGTGGGGGGGGGGGGGGGGGGTGTCTGGGAAATAAATTTTTGGGTGTCACATACCCCCAAATCCCTAAAATGCATAGAAAACTATACTATCGTCATTACAGTTCTTCTATCTTTTTCTATCTATCTATCATCTATCTATCTATCTATCTATCTATCTATCTATCTATCTATCTATCTATCTATCTATCTATCTATCTATCATCTATCTATCTATCATCTATCTATCTATCTATCTATCTATCTATCTATCTATCTATCTATCTATCTATCTATCTATCTATCTATCTATCTATCTATCTATCTATCTATCTATCTATCTATCTATCTATCTATCTATCATCTATCTATCTATCTATCTATCTATCTATCTATCTATCTATCTATCTATCTATCTATCTATCTATCTTTAAAATTTTTAAATGTTTTTATCTTTTATATGTCTTTAATGTACTTTATCTATCTTATCTGTCTATCCTTCCATTGTATAATTTATTTTTTATTTTACTTATATTTTTTTATTTATTTTTTTTAGAATTGTTGTTTTTATTTCTTTATGGCTTTTATCAGTCATTACAGCATCAGCCGTCTGCTTTTCTGTGCAAAAGTCCTAACAAATCCATCCATATCTAGGCCTGTTGTTATGGCCTTCTCGTGAGGCAGAATGATTACATTTCTTTTTCTCTCATGTAGCGTAGTACGGCGGAACGGGGTAAGAACACGAGACAAAGTAGAGAAAGAGCTCTCGCATGATGCTGCTGATATTCCAATCACATAGGAGGTCACATACACGCGATGGAGTTGAGGAAAGGCATTCTTATACCCATGTAGATATTTGCAAACGGTGGAGAGGTCTACAAACTCTACACTGTTATCATCATCAGTCTTTTTGAACTCTTTCTCCAACATTAGTTTTGCAACAAGAATCTCATTGGAAAGTTTATCACTTCCTGTCATTTTCTGCAGAGGACTTACATGTCAGGATCCAGAAAAGAGGGAGACTGAGGTTGAAGGCAGTTGACTGCTTTCATGAGATCAAGATTGCTTTTGGAGAATCCTGTCTCCATCTCTACAATGACTATGTCCATAATGTTGAGAAGAGCTCTCTTCAGAGCCTGGCTAGGAGTTGTGGAGTCTTCTGCGTGGCCCACAGTGGACATCACAACACTACCTGTTAGCAGTGAGCTTGTTTTTCTTTGTCTTGTAGCAGCTGGTGCAGGTGTGCTGGTTAATGCCTCACCTTCCTCATCTCTCATCTGCTTCAAAGCCTGCAGGGATGCACTGACTACTTCTGAAGCACAGCACAGGTCAACAGAATGAGACTGCAGCTTAGAATTTGCAGACTTCAAGGAACCCAGAACTTTTAGGAGGAATTTTCTTATTTCAAAGAAGTGATGCCTCCTTAACATCATCAGCAGTCCTGATGCCTCTGCACAGATATCAACAGCAGCAGCTCTGTCCTCTGTAACCTCTGACAGGATACTCATAATAATATCCTGATTCTCCACAAGGCATTTGGTCACATCATGGTGGCTTGCTGACCTGATCTCCAACAGTCGTTTCAGGGAGGGAACGTCATAGTTCTGTGAAACATACTGACGGTGGAAAAATGAGTGTAGAGATCCTGAAAGATCAAGAAAGGTTTTTGCACATGGCTCTGCCTGCATTGCGTGGACCACTGCCAAGTGCAGCTGGTAGTTGTAGCAGTGGATGTAGGGAATATCCTTCCCAACCTTCTTCTGCACTAAGGCCTGAACCCACTCATGACAGAAGCTCCATCACAGCACTGACTGGTCGTTTCAGCTGCACCATAGCCTGAGTCAGAGAGATGCTCAAGAATTTGGGTGGTAATAAATTCAGCATCTAACTGACTGAGGTCAAGCAGACCAGTCAGGTGTTCCTCTGGAATGCCATTACTGACAAATCTAACCATGACTGACTGATTCTCCACATCTGTCCCTAGTTCCATCACTTTTAATGCAAAACCCAGCATAATCTGCTTTGTCATAATTATCTTAGATCTTTTTTAATACCATTTTTGCCAGTGTTTCAATCATTTCGTTTTGTATATTGTGAGATGTGTATTTTGCATTTTCTGGGATGTGTTTGTTTATTTCATTAAATTTGGAGTCTTTGGCCAATGTGTAGTCGACCATTTTTAAGAACAGTCCTGCAGAGAAATCATCACCACTGGAGCTTTCCACACTAGTTCATTTACTGCTAGGAACTGAACTACTTCTCCAATTGTTTTTAAGTAGTATCTGTTTTTCTCGATTTGTGTGGGACATATTAAACTACCTATTGTTTACCCTGTGGCCACTCTTTGGGACATTTCAGACCAGGCTTTTTCATTTTTTATGTGGCACTGACTTGATGCATGCTTTGTGAATTCCTTGTCCTTTTCCCGTGCTGTTTTCCAGTCATTGTTCCCTCCAAACTTACGACATGGGAAACAAAAGCACGCATCCAGCTTTACTGAATATTCCAGCCATGGTCTCTCACGATACCAGGCAGGGCAAAATGAGCGCATGTTCTTTCCAAAATGGTGCTTGGGGAAAACAAGAATGGTGGGTTGGGACGATGCGCTACTCTTCAGGCCTGTATCACCCACAGCAACGGCTGGGTTGTAGCGACAGGGACAGCAGGAGGGGCTGCGGTGCTTGTGCAACTGGTTGTGGCGAGGTGAAAAGCAGCAGCCAACAAGCGGGCTTCTGCCGCTAGTGCCTTAGCACTGTTTAGAAACCAGAAACCTGCGCATGTCGACTCGGTTCACATCAAAAACAAATTAAAGAAGAGAACGAGGCAAACTAAAACCTTGAGAAAGAGTACCAAAGAATTCCAGTGACCAACAAAAGAAGAAAACTTGTGTGTGAAGCGACTGAGACACGGAGAACGAAGTGCAGCGGCTGGCCACACCCTCCCTATGCATCTACCAATCAGCAGCTACTTTGAGAGAGAGAGAGAGAGAGAGAGAGAGAGAGAGAGAGAGAGAGAGAGAGAGAGAGAGAGAGAGAGAGAGAGAGAGAGAGAGAGAGAGAGAGAGAGAGAGAGAGAGAGAGAGAGAGAGAGAGAGAGAGAGAGAGAGAGAGAGAGAGAGAACTCTGACCCTTTTTCATCAGATCTTTTCAAATTTGGGATTTCTACATGTCGTCGCATTTGGGGGGGCCAGTCACTATTTTTAGGGGGGCATTGCCCCTCCTTGCCCATGCCTACATCCGGACCTGTTCCCAGAGGTGGCTAATTATCTTTAATCTGGTGTGATTTTATAAAAGTGTTTTTAAAGTAAACAAGCTGGAAACGTACCCCTTCAAAACCTCTTAAATGTTACCTGGAATTGTTATTCCTTGTTCTTTGTGGTCTAAAGGTGCAGCCAAGAACTGGAGCAAAATATTTCCCTGATGGAAGGAAAAAAATAATAATCAAACGTGAGTCACTGCAAGAACCTCAGTCGGTCAGAAAAAAACACTTATTGTTGATCGCTGCACAAAAAAGGGCAAAAATTATAATTTCTTCACTTGTTGACCTGTGTATCCCAGCCAGCACTCAAAAGTGGGCCCCATGTGCAATATATATGGGCAAATTGTATGGGTCCCAACAGGGTTTGTCTGTGGTTTCCATGATGGTCCCACAGGAGTTTGCCCACTTATATATGCTGGCTGCTGTTAATTCAACAGCTTAAAGGACGTTTTATGTTCAGCCCGTGTTTCTGATGATCCGGTAAGCAGTCAGAACGAGTCTGTGCAGCTATTCCTGTTAGTACAACAGTAACAGGACGAGTCACTTCTTTAACCTCCCTGGAGGCCTTTGCATGGGATTTTATGTGTAGGAATGCAGCAATGATCTAAGAGGCTGTTTTATTTAATCTTAACTGTGGAAGACACTAGCTCATTATGCAAACGTCTTTTTTCTGTCTCTTGTCAAACCCCTGACTGCGTCTGCCTCTAGGGAGCAGGAGCCTCTCACCAAGAATGACAAATAATATTTTATCACAACTGAGCCATAAAACCCAGCTGGAGACATCAGGATTTGTTCTTAGTTCAGTTTTTTATGTCTTACACACATTACAGAAACAAAACACAATACAGAAGGTCAGAGGTCAACGTGTGTGAGCATTTAAATGCCATTTGTTTGTTTATGTATCTGTTTGACTTCACTAATGTAAATTGTGCAGACCCACTCTGGCAGCATCTGCTGCAAACTCTCTTTATTACTGTTGCTAAGCAACCCTGTGTTAGCAATCAGACACAATCATGATGCCTCAGACGACAATAGTACCTGTCACACATGAACACACACGCAGAATAGGCGCAGACTACCCACATTCACTAATTGATTTGTTGTGCTGGGTAATGATGCTAAGTTGAAACTTACCCTTAATGTAAAATAAATGAACAAAACATTAATTTTAGTGGGTTTTATTTAAAAAAAAAGAGACAATTATCTGTGAGAAAATCTTAGGATGTGCCTAATGCTACTGATGAAGCATCCTAGTATCGGATCTGAGCCGCAGATTAAGTTACTGTAATCATTCGTTCACTAATTAGTAGGCAGTTTGGTCAGTAATTATTCTGCTTCAGTTATTTAAACTAGAGGAAATTAAAACACACGTCTGTGATCAAGAGGAGTGAAAATACAAACAGTTTTAACAAATTTTCTGATTTTATTTCTTAGAAAGTACGTGGATGTTTACAAAGCACATCCATGTCATCTGGCAACAAACAATTCGGTGACTTCTTCATTTTTTTCTACACTCATGGGAAAGTTACCTGTTGAGCTGCTTCCTGATCCTGATGTTTAATTATGGCAGCCTGGTTGAAAATGTCAATGCAGGAAAAAATAATTAAAGAAATTCTGAAAGCTTTTTCTCCTGGAACAAGAACATCTAAAGAAATCTACACAGGTATATCTGCTACTTCTCACACAGAACCTCCAGACGCTTCTCTCAGTTCTCTCCATCTGAAACTGTTGCTAAAAGTTTTAGTTAAACCAAGAGCGTCGCTTTGTCTTGTTGAAGTAACGGCCTGTGGAAAGGTCATAAAAATGAACTAAAACAGAAAGAAAGAATGGTTGGTGACGGGTGTGAGTAAGCAAAAGGCCAGATCACGTGAGACTGTGTGTGTCGCACACACACACACACACACACACACACACACACACACACACACACACACACACCTAAACACATTCGTACACGTGAATCTGTAAGGTGAACTAAGCCTTGTACTCTGCACATTGGAGCCAGTTCACAGCTTGTTTCTCCTCCCCTTCAGTTCCGGTTCAGAACCATTGAATACCTCCGTTATCCTGACTCAGCATTTAGGGATAGGCAGGT
This sequence comes from Nothobranchius furzeri, assembly GCF_043380555.1. Taxonomy (NCBI): domain Eukaryota; kingdom Metazoa; phylum Chordata; class Actinopteri; order Cyprinodontiformes; family Nothobranchiidae; genus Nothobranchius; species Nothobranchius furzeri. The sequence continues at coordinate 33,767,389 of NC_091755.1, forward strand.
GAGTGAGTGTGTGTGTGTGTGTGTGTGTGTGTGTGTGTGTGTGTGTGTGTGTGTGTGTGTGTGTGTGTGTGTGTGTGTGTGAGAGAGAGAGAGAGAGAGAGAGAGTTAAAGAAGATGGAACTTGAGAGAAAAAATATATCAAGATTCTCTTTTTCACTTGCAAAACTTCATTATTTTAATAGTATTTTGTTTTAACTGTCACAAAGAAACACAAATTAAATTATATAAAATAATAAATATTATATAATATACAAATAAACATTATATTAGTTATTTTATAATTATATTATTTTTTTTTCTTAAGTTATAATAGTACTATGGTGTGTACAAAATATCTTTATGAAGTTCTTTGCGCTAAATCCCCGTCACATTAAGCAATTTCAACAGTTTTATTCTTGACAGTTTCAGTACCTTCCAGAATGAGCCATTTCAGGGCTCTATCACTTTAAAGAGGGATTGCACACCATTAGAAAATGTAACGCCACCCCTAGTCAAGACTTGAAAAATGCTATGAAAGTGGGCGTTGCCAGGAGGCACAGAGTGGCATGGCCAAGTGTGGGGAATTCCCATCCTGGGAGGTAGTGGGAGTGGGAGGAGACTTTACCGATGACGTGAAATTGTTCCAGCCCCAGTCAATCACTAGTTTTAAATGCAGTAGCCACTGTTCCGCCACAGGAGGCAGCACTAAGACGTTTTTAGACCTAGATTCTAGATTTAATCAAGTTTATACAAACATGTCAAAAAATGCACAGAAACAGAAAGATTGCATTTCTAAAGACCCAAATATACAGTTTATAAGCGAAAAAATTTATTTAGGGGTTTAGTTAATCTTTAAGAAAGCAAGATGTTGTTGGCAATGCCCACCCATCCCCCACTCAGGCTGCTATATGCCAAGAAGCTCCAACATCTGGGAGGGGCTCACCCCTACTGCACACTAGAAGCATCAGTGGCACGGAACGACGGGAAAAAAGTTTACTCGCGACAATCGCTGCACTCCTGTGCACACTGGGAGAGTCTCCGCCACGGAGCGACTTCTCCGCTGTACTCCTCGCTCGACTCGCGAGATCACAAAATCTCTTCAGACTTCTGCCACCCTTCTTGCTTAACTTGCGAAATCACAAAATCTCTAGAGTTTAATCTGTTTGCCATTAAACCAAAAAGAAGAGAATCACGTTTGATCTCTCCACTGCCAGGATTAAAGCCAAGAAACACACACTGCTGCACTTCTGGAATGATACTGGGAGTAAATAACCTGTTAGGTCACTTGTATTGAGGTAATCTACATAGATATGAAATTGCATCATTGCAATAGACTTAGATTTGGAAAATTTCCAGGATTTTACACTGAAACCTTGTGTGATTTCCTGTCTAGTCCCATTGCAGAAATTGTTGCGTCCCAGAAGCGGCTCACGGAAAAAAAATAGAACCCGATTCTATCCTCGAGACACTCACACCTGAAAATTGTCGCATCGCAGAAATTTTGAAATAACCCATATAGACTCTAATGGATTCTATTTGAAGCAGACGTTCTGCAGACGTTCGGCGCCGCTGATGCTTCCTGTGTGAAGTAAGCTTCAGAGAAGAGCAGCTGCTCCCCCGGCCTGGAGAGTTGAAAAGACGGTTCCATGCTATTTCATTTAAAACGGCTTGTTAAAGTAATATCAAAAGCTCTTTTAAAGTAAATTTAATCATCTTATTTACTAAATTGTAATTTTCTACAAGCTTAAAGCCTAAATACACACAATTCTTATAGAGCCTGATTTAAATAGCACGGATTTCACCAACAATAATATATTTTATTAAGAAAAAAAATCACAATATTGCCCTAAAACCTTAGTAGCGTATCTGTTTCAAAAGCTGGAAGAGGTTTTTGACGTGTTCAGCACGAGAGTGAGGAGAAAGGTGCAGCGGCAGCTCAAAGAAGGAGAAGGTGAAGCTTCGGGAGAAGCTGAGGTTGGTGATGGGATGCAACGGGGGCAGACGAGGAGGACGAGGGACTCGATGCTGCAGCAGCACCTTCCTCTTCATCCTCAGACCCTGGCTGACTCCACCTAAAAGTAAAAGGAAAAGTTTAGGCACTTCCTGGTTTCATGTGTTCCTGTTTCTCTGTGAAACTTCCACGATTACTTTACTGTCTGAATTTGGATTTTGGAATGTAGCAGCTTCAAAACACAGCAACTAATTATACAAAAATAAGCAGAAACTCCCAGAAAAATAACTCGGTTATGCTTTTGTTCTGTCAGATCAGAATGTGGAATTAGTCAGCATCAGTTAAAGTAATATACATGTTGTTCATGCGGTTTGTCATACCTGCATTGCTCTGGGAACCCCCCAGGCATGGAGATGGGATTTCAGAGGTAAAACTTGAATGTTTGTTTTTTCTACTGGGAGTGGTAGGTGGAACAGGTGGTGGTGATGGTGGGGGAGGAGGAGGGCGTTTGAGAGGAAGTGTTGGGGGGATCGTAGTAAAGGAGGATTCAACATGAACCAGGCCTCCCCAAGGAGTCACGGTGGTGTCTGAGAGGAGGATGGACGATGGATGAGAGGAAGAGGAGGAGGAGGATGTCTGTGGCTGCCGGTTGTGCTTCCTTTGATTGGTCTGATTGGGGTGCTGGAGAGAAGCGCCAGCAAACGGAGGTCTGCCTGTGTATTTATTAATAAAATAAGGAAAAAAAACTGGTGAATTTTTATGTAGTAAGTTTGACAGAAAAAACAATCAAGATGCACCAACCAGAAAAAGCATTTTTCCAGATGTGTCTTTTCTTATTTAATTCAGTTAAACATCACTTAGCCTCTGCAGATCAACAGTGATGCTCATCCTTTGCATGGATATGATGTATAGTTTAATGGGGATATGTTGCGCAACACCCAACTTTCAGATCTTTTTTGTGCTGCTACGTGGGTCCCTATCACCTTGTGTGCACTGCCCGTCCTGCCCATGATGCAATGTGAGAAACTTCACGCCGTCACAAGATCCTCCTATAAATACGCCAAACGTGAAACAAATCTGTCCATCCTTTGTCCGTCAGTGTTTGGTTTTAGGAAAGAATGTGCCTAAAACAAGCCGTTTTAAAAACTCCCCATTTGTGATGTCACAAAAGTCAGAAAGTAGAATAGAACCTCACATGCAATAGAGAGCTGTTACTGGAGGAGCACCGGCTGTGAATAGCCCCTGCTGGATATCGGAGCTTCTCAGCTTATAACAGCCTGAGTGAGGAATCAGTGGGTGTGGCCAGCTCCCATCTTGTTTTCTTAAAGTGACAGAGCCCTGAAACAGCTCACTGTGGAAGGTACCAAAAATTTCAAGAACAAAACTGCTGAAATCGCTTTATGTGAGGGAATTAGTGCAAAAAACGTCATAAACACATTTTGTATCAACCATAGAACTACTATAACTTAAGGAAAGAAACATAATATGTCCCCTTTAAGACTTTTGTCATGAATTGTTTCTAATAAAAAAAATCTGTGTACAATCTTTACTTCATGTTGCACCAACAAGCTGCACTATAACAAGTAAAATAGCCCGTTTCGTGGTACTATGAAATCATACCTGTTTTTCTTCCAGATGAACCAATGAGAGGCAGTCGGTCTCGAGACATCATAGACTGGTAAGCTAGGAGGCAAAAGTTTGCATCAATTAAACAAAATAAAAGTTAATTAAATTAAATAAAAAATTCTATTTTTTTATTGTTTAGGCTGCATTTCAAACAAAAATTTTGAGGTTTTGATGTGTTTTATGTAAAAAAGAAGCAGGAAAATAAAGAAAAATACATTTATACCAAGCTGACATTTAAGAGTGAGACAGGGACTACGTTCAGAAGGGGAACACAATGTGTCAAAGATAGAAATCTGTGTGTGTGTGTGTACCTCTTTGATAGATGCAAAATGTTGCTGGTTCTGCTCTTTGACAGCTGCACTCTTACGTCTTGCTCTCATGGATGATGCAAAACATCCTTAGTAGTTACACGTTAGCACTTGAGTCGTCAAAACAATGCAGGAGCGATTTTCCTACTAGCGCCTCATCACTACAGATGGTGATGTGTCCCATATGTTATTCCTTCTCTCCACATGCTCCTTTAAAAGTAAAATTCAGAACAGAAAAAAACTGAGTCACTGGAAAACATCTTCCATTGCACCTTCCAAAACGGTCTGTTTAAACCCAGCAAGCACTTCTTACCTTCTCCGTATCCATCACCCTCATTTAATCAACACTTCTACCTCCTCTGTTTTCTGTCATCCCTTCTTCTCTTTATATCTGACAGCGAAGGGCACAAAGGACTCGGAGGAAACAAGATCCTGGGAGCTTTCATTAGTTTGGTCTTCAGGTTCCACCTCTTCAACAACCACTTGGCCCTGTTTCATCTGTCACTCATACGTTTCCCACCATCTCTTTTTGTTTCTTTCTCTAATTTCATTGCGGTTGCAGTTAGTGAGATGGGCACTTGACAAAAAGTAACATGAGATGAGTTAAATATTAAAATATTAATGGTTATCGGCAGCCCTCCACCCCCAGTAAACACACACACATCATGTTAGAGCAACATTGCTACGGTTCTTTTCACTTTGCCTCCAAGCAGTCAGACTTTTCTTGTAATCTTTTATACTTTTTGTACAGTAGTTCTGCAGACTTTCACTTTGCATTTGAACTTTGGGTGCTTTATCAGTCATTTTCTGCACAGCCCATGATCCTGGCAGAAAAGATTGGCGTGCTTTAAATGAGAAAAGTGGCGATTCTGGAAAAAAACATCCAAACAGAAAGGGGGCAGTGTTTATTTAGTCACACTTTTCTCCATTTTCATCTTTGCAAACAAAACAAAGAAGCACGTTTTTATAGAAATTGTAAATTCTTTGGCAGCAATAATATCAGATGTTGATACTGGCTAACCTTTTACTCTCGGTGCTGAACAGTTCCCAGATTCTAAGAGATGCTGAGGTCAGGTTTTGTGAAGGGTCACCTGAGCATACCTGCTCGGACACAACCAGATAACACCTCCGTGTGGAAGCTTTTCCTTTCTTTACTTCCAGAATGTGCTGAAGATCTTTAAAAAAGAAACCCCAACAGATTCTGACAAATCTACTTGTGTTAAAAAACAGCGGAATGTTGAAAAATATTCTTGATCATGTGTTGAAGTGGTATGTTTGAGCAATGAAAATCATTTCAGGATTTTCTGAATACCATCCATCCATCTATCGTCTGAACCCGTTTTGTCCACGTAGTGGCGCCTATCTCCAGCGGTCAACGGGCAATCAGGCGGGGTACACCCTGGACAGAGAGCCAGTCCATCGCAGGGCAACACAGACACACACAGGACAATCAAACACACACACACACACACCTAAAGACAATTAAGACAGGCCAATTAACCTAACAGTCATGCTTTTGGACTGTGGGAGGAAGCCGGAGTACCCGGAGAGAACCCACGCATGCACAGGGAGAACATGCAAACTCCATGCAGAAAGATCCCAGGCCGGGAAGCGAACCCAGGACCTTCTTGCTGCAAGGCAACAGCTCAACTCCACTGTGCAGCCATTTTCTGAATACCTTCAACCCAAATTCTTTTAATGATTTACAAATGGCAACTTGCTTTTTCTCCTCAGATGGAAACAGGTGCAAACTGTTTGAGCCCATAACACACACACACACACGCACGCACGCACGCACACACACACACGCACACACACACAAGTTAAACAGTTTCAAGCACAGACTCTGCATCTTTTAAGGAGCAAGATTTGGCTCCAGATTCCCAAAGTGGATATATGAATAGTTTTAAATGGCAAAAATGCAAATTAAACTTGAGTTAGAAGATGTTTTATATTCTTACAGAACAGCAATAAGAGTTTGAATCTTTGAGCACTAAATGCTTTCTGCAGGTGTTAACTGGTTTTAGAAAAAAATCATGTCTAATTTTTTTCCACGCTGCTGGAAATAAATGTTCCTTTCAGAAAATTAAACAGGTGATTAGTGGGATAAAAATAAGATTATTAACTTATTTTTTAGCCAGATGTTAGTATTAGGACTTTTGTGTGTGTTCAATTAAATTCAAGTTTATTTATATAGCGCCAAATCACGACAAGTCATCTCAAGGCTCTTCACATAATAAACATTCCAATTCAGGTCAGGTCATTAAGCCAATCAGAAATAATGTTTCCTATATAAGGAACCCAGCAAACTGCATAACGTCACTTATAGGTGTCACAAGGTGTTACAAGTATTATCCTCGTAAAAACGCATTCACAACTCATAAATAAATTAACTTCATTTAAAAACTATTTCATCCAATACACAAATGGATATATTCAAAAGGATTCCACGTAGTTTGGTTATTTCTGTAAAGTCACATTAACTGGATAGTTTCTCTTCGCACACCTCAGCCTCCATTACTGTAGTCTCGATTTTTAGAAGTTGGAAGCCCTGGCCACAAGCCAGAACCCATCCCACCCTCTGTCCCTTTTTGCAGCTCTCACAGGAAGACTTTGAACCAGTTTTCCCGCCGGCGTCATTCCCCGTTTGATCACCGCTAGTCTCAAAGCATTTTCCATCGCTGTTTTCCCAAACTGGGTCAGGTTTCTCCTCACATTTTCCTTCCTCCTCTTCCCACACTGCCAGGTCTGCAGTATCAGCAACATGGGAGCACAGCGCCCCACGGTGGGTGATGCTGGTACCGCTGACCCTCCACAGACAGACCCTCTGATCTGAGGAGGTAGAAACCAGACATCCAGGGCTGAGGAGCTTCAGGGCAGTGAGAGGGGCAGCGTGGGCCAGCGGGACGTGGGACTGAGAGTGCAGGTGAACCCGAATCTGATTAGGAGACCAAACCTTTGTCTGTGGGAACATGTCAGCATTAGAAATCTGTAAAGATCCTCTGTTACCACTAGTCTTCCAATCTTCTGGGTATTGCACCCTAATCATAGACACTGTCAGCTGCCCATCATCTCCTCCACTTGCAACAGTTACTAGGCAACCGCCCTCTTGTCGTCCCCGCTTCTCTACCCAAACAACCAATGAGTTGATGCCGCTCTGGTGGGCGGGAATGTCGAGGCAGGGGATTGGTGGGGTTGGAGCACCACTTGAATTATCAATGGATAAGAAATGAGCTTCAGTCAAATGCCACACAGCGATTTTCCCATCTGTAGCAGCGCTGAACAGCAGTTTACACCTGGGAGAGACAACAGTAATGATTGCTATTCAGGAAGAACTGCTAAAATAATCAAAAAAGAGCTAAATTCAAATAAACAAATGACCACATTTTAGTTGCATTCATTCTAAGAGGCTCACCTGTTGCCCTTTTCATCTTCCAGGCTGCAGGTAGCGACACTGAGCACACAGCGCTGGTGGTGAAACGTCTCCCACAACAAGTCAATTTGGTTTTTACCTTCGCAGACTGCAAACAACCTGGGAAAACAGCAAAAAACGACATGTGTAGGTAAATAACAGAAACACGTTGATAATTTCAGCTGCATAAAAACAAGAGTACTACATAATCTACCTTTAGGTCATTCATCCCCGCTTCTGTAAGAGTGTAAAACTCCTCAGTTTAACTGGTACTGGCATTATCCTGGTACACAATAACCTAAATGCAATACTCCGTTCATGTTCAATACTTGTGCAATACCAGATTTACATATTACGTCTGTATCCCTTACAGTGCAATACCCAAATTATATTTTATTGCACAAAAAAACGAACCAACTTTAAAGAACTTCTAATGCTGTTTGAACAGAAGAGGATTAGGGCCACTGAAAAGAAAAAAAATCGGACTTCAAAGGGAAACTTTGCTGTTTTGGCTTGCTTTAATCACCTATTATTTCTCTTTTTAATTCACCGTCGTAAAAATTAAACAAACTCTTCTCCTCGCTGTGCGCTTGTCTTTTTAACACCTTCTAACGGCTGAAACATCTCCTCAGCCTTCATTAGTGTCTGTAGGAGTGGTTGATCACTAAATCAAACAAATCAGCTGTGTTTATGATCCAAAACATCCAGGAAACGTGTCTCCAAACTCGTGATTCAGAAAACTTGCGATGTTGACTCTAGTATGACTCTTATTTTGTCATAAGATAAATGTTTTTTTGTTTTTTTGTTGTTTCTTCTGAAGCTCCACCGTGACGAATATGTTGCACTAAATGCTAAACAGCTACAGCTCGTCTGTTGTGAGGTGGACACATGGATAGCGTGACTTTGTGAGACTTCAGGGCGGCGCTTTGAAGTGGCTGAAGTTGCAAACAGGCCATCCTGCTCACAGGGCTGGAGGGGGCTGACTTTACATCAAACCTGTAGTCACACACTGGCTCAAGAAAATGATTTACAAATATGAAAAATTTGCTAAATATGCCTTTAATTTTACTAATCTGAGATGAATCTCAGAATTCCAATTCGATTTCTGAGATTTAAGTGAGAATTCTAAGATTAACGTCAGAATTTAGAGATTAAAGTGAGACTTGTGAGAAATTAATGTCAGAACTCTGAGATTAAACTCAGACCTTTTTCTGAGAAATCTAACTTTAAATTAATCTAAGAATTATGAGAGATTAAAAACAGAATTCTGAGATTGTCAGAATCATCAGAACAAAAAAAATCTGAGATTAATATCAGAATCTTGAGGAAAAGTCAAAATTCTCAGATTAAACTCACAATTCTGACACAATGTGAGAATTGTTTTCTTTTCGCTTGCCCTAATCCTCTTCGGTATTTGTCTCCAACTCCCAAGAATAAATTATTGAAACCAACCTGACAGCTCCATCACTGCAGGACAGCACCAGAAGCACACAGCCAGAGTTTTCCTCCACAATTTCCATGGACAGGTACCTAAAAACACCAAAAATACACGGAACACTTGGTCAAACACAAGAAACCTCACACAGGATTAAATTAATCTCATACTTTGGGCAAGGCAGCTTTAATATATAGCACATTTCATACACAGAAGCAAGTCAATATGCTTTGCATGTGTAAGAACAGCAAGAACAAAAACATTAAATCACTGTGACATTAAACAGTAAATGATGAAATCAGATTTAAAACACACAAATAAATTTAGATGTAGGACTTTAGTCATAACTTGCCTGGTTTCTGGGTCCATTTTCACCGTCTTGTGTCGGTTCCGCCTCTTCTCCCACTCCGTGTCCAGGCGGTGGCCTCCCACCTGGATCACCTGACAGGAAGGAGCCGGCCTCTTTCTGGGCCAGGTGATCAGCAGACGGTAACACTGAATCTGAGCCCGGCCGCCGGCTGACAGCAACAGGGCAGAGAGAGACTTTTCACTCCCACCTTCTGGGCGTTTTATCGCCGCCAGCGTTCGCACGCCGGATATGTGGTCAGTGATTACGGAGAGAAGTTTGACCATGCCAGAATCTGGGTCAACAGCCAGGACAGCTAAGCTAGTGTCCTCTCCTCCTGTGACCACTATCTCCCAATGCCTTTTCTCTCTTTCTGCCTTATTCGTGTCGCCTTTTCCAAACTCGATCCTCCCCAGCCTGCACACACACCAGATCCCCCTCCCATGGATGCCTTCCCTCAGGCTCCATCCCTCACTCCTTTCCTCTTTCCCTTCCCAGCCGAGCATTTCTTCTGGAGGTTGTGAAGTCAGGATCGCCCCCTGCTTGATGAAGACCAACGCTCCATATCCGGGCCAGATCCTTGTGTGCGCCGGCCAGATACTCCAAGAGCGATGGCCCCCACCACACGGCACCGCCATCAGCCTCTCCTGCCTCAAAGGGTCCCAAACCACAAAATGGTTGGCGTGGAAGCCAGCAATGACAAATCTGGCTTCCAGCAAACTCTGTTCTCCCTCACTCTCACTGTCCTCCTCTTCCTCCTTTACTGGAACTTCAGACTGAAGAAATAAAACTCTTTCCAGCCACTCCATTCCTTTACAGGCCCGCTGAACTCTGAGCACCTCCAGCTGAAACCTTCCTTCATCCTCGTTGCTGACTTCAGATCCACGGCTCCCTTTAGGGTCCATAGGCGATGTTTGATTGACTCTGGAAATCCTTACACAGCCATCTTTACCGGTGCTGTACAGCAGCCCTCGATACTCACACACAGACGTTACACCCTGCTTCCCGTGCACCCCAACCAGGCAGCTCAGAGGCTGCAACTCGTGAAGTTCCTGACTTTCTTCTGCTTCGATCTCTCCACTTAGTTCGCCTGCTTGTTCGTCTTCTCCTAATTTCCTGTTCCTCAACAAATCTTCATCATACAAAAGCAAAGAGCCTCTCCTGTCCCCACAAACCCAGATCGCCCTCTCTGAACAAGCATGCAGGCGAACGGCGGCTGTGATCCAGCGCTTAGAGCAGCGAGGAAGAAGGAAAGGTGGAAGAGGCGTTAGCTTAAGAGTTAAAGAACATGTTACCTTTACTCCTATCTCTATTTTCCAGCGATAGACAAGTCCTTCATTTCCTGATGCTAGTAAATATACATCGTTTCTTTCTTTTTGCCAAATGACACTATGGATCTTCCCTAATCCAGCCGACAGACACACTCCAGACTGAGGCTGGGAAGTAGGGAACACCTTTAAGGACCCACTGAGGTTTCCTACAGCACACAAACTAAACGTGGAGGCTGAATCCTTCACATCGGCAGTTACTGTATCCATGACACAATAAGAACCAAACTCAGGGGACCCTTGCCACAATGTCTCCCACTTTCCATCGCTGTATTGGCAAACTATTCCTCTGTCGGTGCAAGTGACAAACTGACTCCCGCTTGTGTTTTCATTCCCCCCCCCTGCTATACAAACTACCTTAGGCAGGCCGTGATCAGGAAGTTTCAGATCAGTAAGCTTCTCTGTAGTTGCTTGTTCACCATCTTCTACTCTCCACAGCCTCAGCCCTCCATCAGCTCCCCCAGTAGCCACCCACTTCTTATCTGCTGCCCCCACGCTTATCGCCAGAGCACGGACGCCCCCCGCTCGATGGCCCTTCAGTGTTCGAACCACGTTCCCACTTCCAGCTAAGTTCCAGACTAAGCAGGCCCCGTCCTCCCCTGCACTAAACACTCTCCCTGGAGAAAGACACACAGAGAACACTCTGGCTTGGTGGCCATAAAGGACTCGTAAACAAGTTGGGTCCAACACCCCACATTTCCCTCCAGGGCCACCCAAAGCACCTACATCCCAGATCCGCACGCTGCGGTCATCAGAGGCTGAAGCCAGATACCCATTCTCCCGGAGGTAAGAGATGCTGAAGATCACGCCGCTGTGGCCCAACAAATGTCGTTCAACTGGGGCTTTAAACCCAGAATCCTTCATTTCGTGACATCCCCCTGGTTTCCAAATGACCAACTGGTTGAAAACAGTCCCCCCTACTAAGACAGTATCCACCCAGGATTCATGAACCAGGAGAAGGGCAGAATACAGCAAACAGCCCTCTAAACAAAAACACTCAACCAGAGTACTTCCTGTATGAACATCCAGGAGAAGAGCACCATTGTGAGCGACAGCCACACAGAGTAGTGACTGTTCTCCTCCTGAGAGCCAGCGAGCGTCCAGAGCCCAGTCCTGCAGCTCCAAGAGGGCACCCAGGATCTCCAGATGCAGGTGTTCCACATCCTGTGAATCCACATGGAGCCTCACTAGGCGCACAGCTTTGCCTCCAAACACCAGCACGTCGTAGAAGTTCAGCTCTGTGGCAGAACTCTTTACTAGGAGATGAGAGTGGAGAGGAGATCTCATAAATCTGTTTGTAATGACACCCTAAACTCTAAATCTCTAAAGCAATAAGAGGTTGTGAGTGATTTGAATCAATTAAATGCAATCAGACATTTAATGTGTTATTTTAATTTGTTATATTGGTGTGTTTTGTGCTTAATGTTTTAAATTTTGTGTAAAAAAATACAACTTTTCTGTTGGCTGCTTTCAAAATCATCAGTTATTTGCACAATCATTTTCATTATATTTGTAAAGACAAAGCAATTTCTTAAAAGAATGATAACAGCAAGAACTTGCTATTCTAACCATGTTCCTTCTGGCTCAGGGTCTCTGGACTTCTTGGTCTTATCCCGTGGATTCTGTGATGTAGGAGCACACTCAGCGAGGCGCGGGCTTTTGGGTGAGGCTGGAGACTGTATACTGACAAAACTGGACCTTCACCTGGCAGGATGGAAAGAAAAAGACAATTTAAGACCGTTAAAGGGGACAAATTACGCAACATTCACCTTTTGCATCCCTTTATGCTGCTACTTGCCTCTCTTCTGCCTCAGTAAACAATCCAGTCAGTTGTGAAAAAAAAATCCTTTTTCTGTCGGTGTTTTGTTTAGGAATTGTGTCTAAAACAAGAGGTTTCAAAAAGTCCCCATTTGTAATGTCAAAAACGAGGAAATTAGCACAGAACCAACCCTCAACTCATCGAGCTTGAGCAGCGTCTCTACTCTGAGCCTCTCTCAGATATTGGAGCTCTTCAGCTTATAGCAGCCTGAGCAAGGGATGAGTGTTTTTGAATTGAATTGAGTGGGTGTGGCCAGTTTTAGACTATTTTCTTAAAGTGACAGAGCTCTAAAACGGCTCATTCTAGAAGGTATTGAATAAAACTTCTCAAACTGCTTAATGTGAGGAGATTTAGTGCAAAATGGTCAGAAACGTGTTTTGTAAAAGCCATAGATCTAAAATACCATAAGAAAAAAGTAATATGTTTCCTTTAAGTGATCTTTTATAAAGGTTATGAATCCTAATGTGGATGAATCATTATTGTTTATATTTAATATTCTTTAATAGTTGTTGAATAATATTTAATCTGTGCAAGGTATGGCAGCCAAATGATTATAAGGTGAACTATTTTACTTTACCCTATAAACCTGTAAAATGTTAAATATATCCTTTGATCAGCAATTACATTTATTATTCATTCCATCTACCAGGATATTTGTTTAGACTTTTGATGCTCTTGTCATCGCTCAAAGCCTGTAACCTGCTTCTCATTATTACAATATATCACTTATTTGTTTGGAAGCATCTCAAGTGTTTTCACTTATTCATGATCATTGGACAGAAGGATCATTGGACGGTTGATAGATAGTTCCAGAATGAATATATAAAGGTTATACAGTGTGACCTAGTCGTCAATATTAATAAAACGGTGGCCACGACTGATTAAGCTCAACAGTTTCTGGTTCAACAGCACAAAAAACTTCAGACACTTCAACAAACTTACTTCCAAAATACATTTATACATGACTTTTGCCTTCAGCATATGGCTATAAGTAAATAGTTCCATGATTAAAATCAGAGCTGTAACTTACCAGTGAGTAGAAACTTGTCCTGAAGGAATTCCAAAGCTGTGATTGGAGCAACAAGGGCGACGGTCTCCATTTTTGTTGTTTTTATAGAAAAGTTGGTCGTTTTTACTTAAACAGCATGATTAATAATCCTTTAAGTCATGATTTCTTACTCGTGTGTTGAACATGATTAGGTCAGATATGGCGTTATACATAAAACATAAACAACAACTTACGAGCAATCAGTTAGCAAACAAGCTAAAGGGAGGAACATTTATCTAGTTTGACGTCGATAAACAAAAAAAAAACTGAAATTAGCTCTTTCAATGACAAAACAAAGTTATGTTTAGTTTCCTGACGTTCAAATACAGTTCAAACACATTTCGGCTATAAATTCTAACAATTGTATTGAGTTCTATGAGAAGCGTTATGGTCCACATGTGTTTATGTTCCGGATGTGCGGATCGATACTAAAGTATCGATACTCCGAATCTGGCTATTTATGTTTTGGAATCGATACTGTCATTAAAGTATCGATATTTGAGTGATTTAAAGTTATTAATTTGCTGGTCATTCTTCAAAAATTACGTTTTTATGACCAGAACTACTTCTTCTTCCGCCAACCGTGGTGCGTGATACGGCACAATATAAATACTTTAACCCACCACTGGGGGGCGCACACTGGGCTCCCTGTTTATGTTGTCTGCTGCCGGAACCGGAAGCTCACGGTTTGGAAGTGCATGGCATGCGCGGTACTAGTCGGTCTGAACATGTCTGAACGCAAACGGAGTCATGTTTGGAGCAGTTTTAGCTCTTCTGATAAAAACAATGCAGTTTGTGACATTTGTAGGAAGACTGTGAGGCATTGTGGTAACACAACTAACCTAGTTAAACATTTGAAAGTAAACCATAAGAAAGCATATGACGACTTCATGGTGAAGAGGACAGAAGACGAGAGGAGTGAGCCAGGTGCTGCTGCTGCAGCTAGGGTGAAACAGACATCACCTGCAGCTAGGGTGAAACAGACATCACTCGTGGAGTCCTTTGGTGCATCAGGCAGGCATTATCCAGGTACAAAAGGAGAGAATATGGAGCTGTTTAGGACTGGAATGTTGTAGGCTTAGGTTTTCTGCTGTTGAATTTAAATTTAAACTGTATGGACTGCAATTAATAAATATCAAATAGCAGCATAAATTTAATTACCCTATTTTTGTCAGGTGATATTTCATGTAGAGTAGATTGATTTAAAGCGGATTACATACACCAAATGTTATTAAAATTTACACAAGGTCAAGAAAACATTCCTTAGACAGAAACAAAGTTAATAACATTTTTCAGTTAAAGTTGCGTTGTTTTATTCTCAATTAGTCAGCGTATTTTGACTTAGTAATTAACTGAATATTTCATATGTAGGCATAAATAAATGTATTTATTGTGCATTTTATTGGCAATTTTAATTTGAGCCAAAGCATTTTATATAAAACAGCAGTTGTATGTAAACTCCAATTTTCCTTTCTCCTCAGTGGACTCCACATGTTTTTTTTTTTTTTTTTTTTTTTTTTTTTTTTTTTTTTTTTTTATTGAACTTTTTCATTTACAAACAACATGGCATAAATTCCTTTGTTTTACATTACCTGGGATCAGGTGCAAAAAAGGATAACAAAAGAGATTTTGCGTAGAGAGCAAGAATATTTGTGAAGGAAACAATCTAACAAAAGATAAATAAATAAATTAAACAAACAAAAACAAAAAAAAAAAAGAGACAGAGCTAGGGCTTTGTTTTCAAATCATACTTTTCAAAAAGATTAAGGAGTTTCATTGCATGTTTACTTTTCATAAATTTAAGGGCTTTGGAGAAAGAAAGACACTCGTTATGAAATGCATAGAATCTAGGTTTCACCTTTCCATATCTACATTTGTGAATATAAAATTTAGCAACAATGATTATGTTATTTACCAGAAAGTCCCACTCAGTATTATCTAATATGGCTCCATAAATGACATCGTTCTCCGACAAGGGTTCAATACGCATCTTTGTGTATAGCCAGTCATGTATATCAGTCCAGAGAGCTTCAGAGTAGATGCATTGAAAAAATAAATGAACAGAGGTTTCTATATCATCACAAAATACACACTTATTTGTTTCAAAACCACATCTCTGTCGTAAGAATTCCCCAGATGGGTATACGTCATTTAAAACTCTATAATGGATTTCTTTGGCTTTTGGAGTTATAGGAAATTTGAGGTATTTAGAGCGTAATGAGTATATAATATCTATGGAGAAAATTTGTTTAATGGAATTTCTGAAAGGCAGTGAAGGGTGTGAAATATCATCAAGCATTTTTCTAATTGTTTTATTAGGAGTTTTAACACTCTTGAAGTCGAAGTTCCCAGCTACTAGATGAGGAAGAGCAGGGGAGACTGAATGAGAGTTCGAAACAATTTCTTGAATTAGATTTAATGTAGGAATAGGGATGGCTCTTATTGTGGAAGCGAATGAATTCTGATCAACTGTGATATTATATTTATGACAGAAATTCTCATGGGTCATCACACGCCCATCATTATCAGTTAAATGAATTAGGGACCAAATGCCTTTGTCCATCCAGTCCTTCTTATATAATGATTTGTTTTTAATTGTAATATATCTATTGTTCCAAATTGGCGTGTTGTGTGGAGTGAAATTATGGTTGTATAAAAGCTTCCAATATAAAAGGACTTGTTGGTGGAACTGGGATAATTTAATCGGAAGTTTCTTAATATTGAAATCGCATTTTAACAAAAGGTCAATGCCTCCAAACCTTTTGAAGATTTCCCTGGGTATATGATACCAGAAGCTTTTATTGTTAAAGAAGGATTTTAACCAGTTAATTTTCAGTGTTCCATCCATGATCTCAAAGTCTATAGCTTGTAGTCCACCATCTTTATATTCTTTGGTCATTTCTGCTCTCTTAATGTAATGCATTTTTTTCCTCCATATATAATCAAAGTTGATTTGGTTGATCTTTTTAATGGCTCTGTTAGGAATGGTCAGTGAATATGCGGGGTAGATACATCTAGATATGCTCTCCATTTTAGTAAGAAAGACACGCCCAAGTAAACTGATGTCTCTCAACAACCAGGAGTTTAGTTTAGTTTGACACTCTGCTATTGTTTTCCATATATTCAAGTTTTCCCTTTCAGTTGGGTCTTTGGATATATGTATTCCTAAGTATTTTACCGTTGACCTAATAGGAATGTTATATGCTTCTGTTAAATCACTTTGATGAATTGGCATTAACTCACATTTTTTTAAGTTAAGACTAAGTCCGGAGGCCTGGGAAAACACCTTAAGAACTTCTATTATCTTAGGAGTCTCTGTAAGATGTTTCATAAAAATAGTTGTGTCGTCTGCAAGTTGGCTAATGATTACAGGTAATCCCATAACATTTAAGGGAGCAATATCTGAATTTTTAATAAAGATAGAAAGCATTTCTGTAGCAATTATAAAGAGAAAGGGAGAGATAGGACACCCTTGTTTAACCCCTCTTTTAATATCAAATCGTGGTGACGTTCCATTTGGTAATGAAATAGAGCTAGTTGCATTATCATACAGAGATTCAATGGTAGCACAGAATTTGTTTCTAAAGCCTAACTGTTTTAAACATTGAAAGATAAAGGGGTGTTCAATAGAATCAAAGGCTTTATAAAAATCAAGAAATAAGATAAAACCGTCATCATCAATTAAGTGACTATAGTCTAGGAGATCCATCACCAAACGAATGTTATTGTGAATAGATCTACCTTTCATAAAGCCAGATTGGGAATCACTTATAATTGAGTTTAATTTGCTTTTTAATCTATTGGCATAGGCTAAGGTTACAATTTTATAATCAGTATTCAATAATGTTATGGGTCTAAGGTTATCTATAATTTTAGAGTCTTTACCGGGTTTTGGTATCAGAGTAATTAGGCCTTGTTTCATAGTGGGAGGAAAATATAAAGTATCAGTTGCTTCATTTAACATAAGAATAAATGGATTTTTTAACAGATCCCAAAAGTGTCGATAGAAATTAGACGTTAGGCCGTCACAACCGGGGGATTTATTTATGGCTAAGTTTTTAACTGCATTGTCTAGTTCAAGCATAGTAATATCAGCATCGCATAACTCTGCAAAATCATCATCTATACTCGGGATAAATTTCTTAATGTGATCGAAGAAAAAGTTTGAATCAGTCTCAGACAAGGCCGCTGAGTATAATTTGCTGTAGAAAGAGGTCAATTCTTTTGTAATTAAAGTTGGATCTGTACATATTTGATTTTGAATTAATAATGTTTTAATTGAATTTCTTTCTTGCCTTCTTCTTTCTAGTTGACAAAAATAAGCTGTGCTTTTTTCACCATCTTCAATCCATTTAGCTCTGGATCTTATGTAGGCTCCTTCTGCTTTTTTTAGATACATTTCATCAAGCTTACCTTGTAGAGTTAATAATTTTTGTTTGTCACTTTCATTTGGTGATGCCTTATTACAATACGTATTAATTTCTTTAATTAGATTAAGTTCTGCTAGTTTATTGTTTTTGTGAAATGATTTCCCAAAATGGATGGAGAATTCTCGAAATTTGAATTTTAGAAACTCCCACTTTGACACATAAGACCCTATAGTGTTATCAGCCATCACTTCAGTGATTAGAGATTTAATACCATCACAGTATTCATGAGAAGTTAGTAATGCAGAATTGAATTTCCAGTAGCCTTTATTTCTGAGTCCACCACCAGGAGGCGCAAATTTCAACTTTATAACTGAGTGATCAGACAGAGGAGCTGCTGACATGCAGCAGTCTGAGACATGAGATGTAACTGAAGCAGAAATTAACCAGAAGTCAATCCTAGATTTTAGGTTATTATTTGGTTTGAACCAGGAGTATTGTTTAAAATTAGGATTTGCCAGGTGCCAGGGATCTACTAAGCTGTGATTGCCACAGAAATTAGATAAGGTGGAATTATGAGAACTATGTTGACACCTAGAAGGGTATCTATCCAAATGCTCATCATAAACCATGTTAAAATCACCTCCAACAATAATACTTGCACTTGGGTAGGTTAGTTTTAGATTAGTGATATTGTTAGAAAGTTCTGTAAGCAAGAGTTTATTTTGATTTGGGTTGTTAAAACCATAAATATTAGCCACAATACAATACTGGTCATCACTATTTAAAACACAGATTAGCCAGTGACCATTGCTGCTAAATTTAGAAGCTACTAATTTCCAAGGAGAATTACAAAATAGAATGGCCACTCCTGCTGATTTGGTGGAGCCGTGGTCAAAAAGAATTTTATCCCCCCATTGATTAATCCAGAATTTTTCGTCCTCCTGTTGTGAGTGTGTTTCTTGTAATAAAATAATGTTAGCTTTCTCTCCCTTACAAAACAAAAAAATAGATTTTCTCTTATTAATGTTTCTTAAGCCCCTAGCATTCAAAGAGATGCAAAACAGATTAACATTCATTATTAAACTAACTAAACTAACTAGCAACTGCTAGAGAACAATAACTTCAACCGACTTTTGGAAAAGTCTGCGAAGAAAAAAGGACATAAGGCTCAAAAAGGCACAAAAGGATATGTTAATGTCCCTTCAATATTTTGAATTATTGGACCATCCGGACCGTATTTAAGTCTTCCTGTTCTTCAGACCGTGATTTTGTGACCATCGATGTAACCGTCTCCTCCTCTGTAGTACGCTCGTTTTCCAGCCGCCCGTGCTTGTTGAATTTTAGGCCACAGCGCCATTCGAGCCTCCCTGTCAGCTTTGCAGAGGTCTTCAATGAATCCGATCCCCAGTTCTTTGCAAATGGAGGAATCCTTGGTCATCTTCCACAGCGCGTCACGGTGTAATCTTTGTGTGAACTGGACGAGGACATGCCTGGTTCTTTTCTCCTCTCTTTTCCCCAGCCGATGAGCAGAATCCACGATATGGTTGATGTTCGGAGCCCATTCAGGTGAGATTTTTTTCAGCAAGTTTGCTATCATATCTCGCGTGTCTTCTCCTTCACGTTCCTTTAATCCTTTGACTCTGAGGTTCCATCGGCGTTTGTACCTCTCTAACTCCAGGACACTTTCCATTAGCATGGTGTTATCTTTTTTATTGACTGATACCTCTCGCTCCATGGTTTGTAGCCGCGTTTTACAGTCTTTGATCTCCGCTGCGTTGAACTCCACTGCTTTAGCCATGCTAGCTAGCATATTGGAGTTGTGACTAATTTGCGTGCCGAGGCCCTCCACTTTATCTGTGAGCTTTTTTATCGCTTCAAGGATGGCCTTCGTACCTTCATCTGTAGTCTGGTCCTTCATTTTGGTGGTTGTTTTGTTCTTTGCCGGAGAGAAAGGGTCTTTCCTTTTGAGGCTCTCAGCCGAAGTTTCCATCTTTGCTGCGTAGTTGTGGTGGGTAGCGGCCGTGTCACGTTTTGAAGACGGTTCCATGGCTTAACTCTTTCTTAAAAGTGAATTTCACAATGATATAAAGCTTGAAATATCTGGTGAATATATCTGGATGGTCAGGTTGTTGAATAACTGGGACAAATAGATTGCGTTCAGAATTTGTGATGCACCCGCTCCGCCATTTTGCCGGAAGTCAGTGGATTCCACATGTGTTTATGTTCCGGTTCCTGCCGTATTTCAACCTATCAGGCCACTGTATCGGCTTCCTAAAACCTGATTGGCTGTAGGAAATAAAACGGTCATGTTTATTGGCTAAATGCAACGCGTGGCGAATGAGTGAAAAGTAGTGATGCATTTGTGTGTCTTTGTAAAAGACAACATCGCTTCATAATAAGATTTTGACGAACATTCATCGTTTACGTTTGTTTAGATTGTTTTGTTTCCCTTCTGGTGAACATTAAATATCAAAATTTCCATTTTACTCACGCACTATTGGATGTTGTCTGTCTGTTTTAGTTGGCAGTTTATAATTTTTCAAAATAGATTGAACTCATTATATATAGCATTTTTCTATTTTCCCCTCCTTTTTGCGGTACGAGCGCTATGAACGGACCTTCGTAGAGAACGCGAATGCATCACAAGGCAGGATAATGGTAAAAAAAACTGTGGTCGTTTCGTTTGTGAGCGCGTACAGCTAACCTTACAGTTCGCTATGCCAGGAAAATGCAAATTCAAGGATGCTTGGCTCACAAAAGACGCGTACAAGGACTGGTTGGTGAAGGATGCCGATGACATTCATTTCGCTCGGTGCAGGGCCTGCTGCAAATCAATCAAACTTCAGGCCATGGGCGAGGCTGCTCTCACCAGCCACGCAGGGGGAGCTGGCCACAAAGCATCGGTCCGAAAGCTAATGGAGGGTGAGAGAGAGGGAGTTACTGCAGGGAAACTAAAATGACTCCATGCATGTGTATGTTTGTTTACTTTTCTTATTTGCAGCAGATGTGTTGCTACCTAGTATTTGCAGGTGCAGTCAATAGCCAACAAATACATCTGGATTGTTGCATCCTGGGCTGCAAGTTGCTTTGGATCAAAGGGTCTGCCAAATGAGTGCATGGATGAATAAAAAAATATAAACATTTCTAAATAGCTCACAGGTATTTGGGTGTGCACGTCTGTTGATTAGACCCTGGAGCATCCCCTCCCTAAACAAACTTTTAGCTTTTTACATATTCTTAAAAAAAAACTTTAACATCTTTAACTTTTTGTTTGAAAAAAAATTGTAAAATGGAATAATAATGTTTTTACTTTAGTTGTATTACATAGGTGTTAGTAGATATTTAAAATATTGTAATAACTAAAAAAGTATATCCTTAATGTAGAGTTAATGATTAGCTACTCATTTATTAAATGAGCAATAAGATGTGATATTCCATATAAATATGAAATATCAATCTGATTGGCCTTTGAATATTTAATCAGAATACTTTAGTTTCTTTGACTTATCCAGGGAACACACACTTCACATTAATTCAGACAGAGTCAAGAATATAGTTATAAAAATAATTTTAATTCTATTTTCTAAACTAAATTATTGTACAGGAAAAGTATGAATGAAATGATGGTTGTACATGATGACAGATGATGAATGAAATGGTGGAATGTAAGCTAGATGTTTTAGCAAAACCTTTCTTAAGTGTTCAGAGCCGGCCCAAGGCATATGCCAATGAAACAACTGCTTTGGGCCCTGACGCCCACCAGGGGCCCCTCAAGAGCACCAAGATAAGGTTAAGAATTTTTTTAATACCTTTAAATAATACAAACTAATAATACGGTATTTCATTAGAAAAAAACGATGTATCTTCTATAGTGTCATTTGGTTTCGTTATGGTGCAGCACATTAGGGCTGCAACAACGAATCGATAAATTCGATGAAAATCGATTACTAAAAGCGTTGGCAACGAATTGCGTCATCGATTCGTTGTGTCGCACAACTCTTCCAAAAGCGCCCCCCCCCCCCTTCCCGCCCGCCGTTGCGCGCAGACCAGAGCAAGTCAGATCAGCGCGAGGGAGAGCCGCAGATCAGCGGGAGGGAGAGCCGCAGATCAGCGTGAGGGAGAGCCGGCAGATCAGCGCGAGGGAGAGCCGCAGATCAGCGTGAGGGAGAGCCGGCAGACTTGCGCTGCTGCGAACCGGTTCCGCATTGTTGCACAGCGATCCAGGCAGCTGCTTCCAGCGCACGGTCCATTCTCAAAGTGGCGCAACCAAAAAACTATAATTAGCACACGATCGTTCATGTCCGCACATGTTCTCTATTTTCTGTCTTATTTGTGCCTGAAGCGCGCTACTGCGGAGCTCATCACCTGTGCTGCGGTGATTTCACCTCACGCAGCATCGAAAACGCGCTCTCCGCTTTATGGTCAGGAGATCCCTTTGATCTGCTCAAAAGTAACTGATGAGGTGAAAAGGTAAGAATCCAGGCAGCAGTTTTTCTGGAGAATTAAGAGGAGATGCAGGAAGATGAGAGACAGACAGGACAGGAAAATAGTTCAATAAAAACAAGAAAACAAAACAAAGTGTTGAAAAGTCAAATGTAGGTAGATTTATCTCCACTACACGTTTTTACCAGTAAAAAACAATAAGTTATACACATGTAATATTTATACATCTGATACAATTCAGATCACCTTCAAAACTCAGTCACACACCCAGGGCCGTTTCAAGACATTTTGGGGGCCAAGGCAAAATGCCCCCCCCCCACCCCCCCAATAACTGGGCTCCCCAGAAGCCTCTGTGTAATTCATACCCTCTCCAGGAGTATTAGTTATACAGTGTTTATAAAAGCCCCTCAGACATTACTGACATGTTCTAATATTATCAGATGAAAAACTAAATTATCAGACATGCTGTCTCATCTGCTTCTTTTATAAACTTGCAAAAAGTAACAAAACCATTTGAAAGCCACTATTTGTGGATTCTCTGAAAGTTTCCATGGAGTGTGTGACAACTTATTTTTTCATTGACCCTATCGTCTAATCTCACAGCTGAAACAAGCATCCTTAATAATCTGTGCACAGGAAGCTTACCGATGCTGTAGTAAAACAAAAGGTATTATAATTTATTATTAATAAAACCTTGTTGCAGCACTAAAGCAGAAAAATTAGATTTTGCATTAAATATGCAAAATATTTACATATGAATTGTTTTAGAGCCCTTTAATTGGCAGAATCTGATATTAATTTAGTTCTTACAAAAAATGGGTCCCAACATGGTTTGTGTGGCGTTGCCATAGTGTGACGTCATAGGCACAGATCCCCTGTCCTCTTGTTTGGAAATGGAAATATGGTCACCCTACATTAAACAAACTGTCCACCCGGGCTTTTGCACTGCACAGAGACGCTTCGCTGCCTACGACTGAACGTCAGTTGAGAGTCAGTCTCATGCAGAATGACCAATGAAGAGAGGGCCTCAAGTTAAGACCCTCTCCTCATTGGTCAGTCCACACGTGGTGGGTCAAAGGTTACTCTGGGCGGGTTACGTGTTGTCAGGCATTCAAGTATTGAGTATATTTACTGCATATTACAGTAAAATATTCTGTATGTGACCACATTATGGTGATCCTTGGGTCGTGATGATGGAGCCCTTGAATATTGTTGCCCAGGGTACAACAAAGTGTTAATCTGGCCCTGGTTCCGCCGTCACATTCCCGCAGAAACTGGTTGATCACACCGGGGCCAGACTACTAGCATGTGGTTTTACAACCACAATGTCCTCAGAAGCAAAAACGCTTTTAAAAGGGAGGGAGGAGTCCTAACTGTTGCTGCAGGCGTGTTGTGTGAGAGTGCAGTTATATACTGGTTAATATATTTTTGGGTTCAGTTGCTTTCATGTGGCCTAATGTGTGTCTATTTGGGATCATTGGAATGATCAGCAGCATTTCTTGATGTGACTTTATGGCAGTTGCCCAGGGCATCATCGCAAGGAGGATGGCATTCATTTACTTTTGTTTTATTTGGTATTTTTTCAGTCATTTTTGGAAATAGTGATCATTTTTGATTAATTCACAGCCTATGTTTAATTACATTTAAAATAAATGTCAACAGATGAGATCAAACAAAACAGATGAGAATTGCCCTTAAGCTGTTTAACTTGGACCAAGCATTTTAGGTCACAGATAGATGTAGCTTAGGGTCTCTGTCTATACACCTTATAAGACAATGTAGGTGATGGCATGTTGTTTTTCTGCTATTGAACTGTTTTCTAATAATGTTGTGTTAAATAAAGTGAAGGAAGGAGAGAAATAACATTTCCCTAGCAGTTTTTAAAAATTTCCCCATGTAATCCGATTAATCGATTAATCGTGTCGAGACCCCATCCGATTAATCGATTATCCAAATAATCGTTTGTTGCAGCCCTACAGCACATTTATCATTTTAAAAACAAAACCCAACTTTGTAGATTCAGTGTTGGTCTCCTGGTTTTACTTTCAAATAGTTCAATGAATGCAGTATACCACACTTAAATAACACTCAGCATTTGAAAATGCTAATTAGTTAGAGGATTTTTGTTGGTTTGCTGAGCCTGTAAAGTCAAAATCAATATCCATAATAACACCTGTAAGCTAATTACAAAAGACATGCTATATAAGTGGTGTGGCCTACGATTGATGAATCATCTGGTGTTGACTTGGTGGTATTGGGGACATCAAAGTTAACCTGCTTAGAGCCCCAATAGTATCTGAGAGAGCTTGTGGTGTCTGGGTTGTAAAATCAGTTTGGCTGTATGGTTTAATAAGCTAATGTTTGTTTATAAAACCATCCGGCGCAATTTGTGCCGATCTACGCACCCTTGTGTGGAGATCCCCAAGCGATCCAGGGGGTCAGGAGGTTGAGATGGACACTGCCGATGGCGTGGACCTCTGGTACCGGAGCCCGTAGGCAGCTCCCATTACGACCCTTCTAGTCTGGGTTAACTTCAGGTGATGGCAGGAAGCTGGAGTGTCTATTTTGCGTCTAAGGCTGTTCAGTGGCTCTTAAAAGAGCCGTTGTGTCTGAAATCACTCGCAAGCGTTGCAGAGAGGCTTTGACCTTGAGGTCAAAAAGATAGGATGGTCTCAAAATGCTTGTTCACCCAGTTGGCCTTATCAAGTGAACGGCGAAGACTAGATCAGGAAGTGATTCCTGTTTTTATCAGATTTGTTTATAAATTTGGCAAATCAGAATTTGACACATTTAAGAGGGCGTCAACAAAGATACCTCAGAAATCACGCCTTCACGCAGATCCTCAGAGAGGTTAATTCTCAGTGTGAAGTGGAAATGTGTTTACACATTTATGTTGAGTGAATGTTAAAACATTCATTTTAATCTTATGATGTATGAGTATACTGACAGATTAACTTGTTAAAGCAACAAATACTGACCTGGTGTAATTTAAGATCTGAAATGGACCATTGCAGTAAAAATATTCATTTTAACACATCATTGATTAATGATTATTATTATTCAAACATTTTGGGATTTAACAAGAGATGATTATCATTATATCATCATATATATATATATATATATATAATCATTATATGACACTTATGCAATTATCACGTTTTAAAAAGTCATTTATGATTCAAGGAAGATGAACTTTATTCAAGGTGAAAGTGCAGAAAAGTCTCTTCTTCTGCATCGCCTTGTCCTGCTAACTGATTTGGTTGCGAGGTCGTAGGTCTTTGCTTTTCTTGTTTGGAGGCCAGACAGAGGTAGTGCGTCCCTGGATGTGTGACGCAGTTTGTCTGCAAAGTAAAAGTTAATTTCTGGTCATTTTGATGAAATACTTGACCTTTGGTTATGCTACATAAATAAATAATGCAAGAGAAAAAATGATAAACTAATGAATCCTTAAATCAATAAGTCTGAGGTTAACTGTGTCAGATTGACAAAGTCAGACAAATCCATCTCTGTTTTCTAATCTAAACTCATTTCCTGTTTTGAAAGGCTGGTCCTGTGAGGCATTCGATGGAAACAAATTTTAAGTTTAGAGAAACATACTGATACACATAAGAAAGTTAATGATTAGATATTTTTGCCAAATAATTCAATTTAATACCATGCGGTAGAATCTAACCATTTCAAATAACCCATTTAGTCCAAACTTCCCTTTTTTATTTTATTTAAGACAAGTCTTAATGCTGTGGGTTTTATTAGTTGTAATTGCATGAAAACAATATAATAAATAAAAATAAATTCCATTAAAAGTGTTTTTCTATTTAAGGAGGTATTTGAAAAGGATAATTTGTTTATGGAGGTAAATTGTTTTTCTTCGTCTGAAATAAAGGAAATATTTGGAAGACTACAATGAAAAGTTGGCTGCATTTTTACTTGTTCAAATTTAAACGTCACAAAATATTAATGCTTTTTTCCCTCCAAAAGTATGCATCTGCTCAGATTTTGTTTTGTCGTGCAAACCCTTAACAATTGATTTTGTTTGTTTTAATGTCAGTCCACTTAATCTTGTTTACATAAAACATGAAATAATTTATTTGTCTTAAATTTAAATTGTTTAGATTATTCTTTTATTCAAATGCAATTTAATTATTATTTAAAGAATTATATTTAGCTGCAAAAAATCTGGTTACTGGGGCTCTAAATAATTTATAGGCCATGCAATATCTGCATCCACCACAAGGAGGCACTGTTTACTCAATGTTTTAAAATAATTCACCTTTTTCTCCCTTCTTTTACCTTTTCTTTAGGAAAATTAAAAAGCTACACTGAACAATTAAATGGCAGCGTGAACCAGGTAAATATGTTCATTAAAATATTATTTTGATATAAATTTATTTGAGGAGTCTCAATTTAAATGTAACAGAAATGATGAGTTTAAAGCCCTGCTTAAAACAATCACTCCATCTCCTTTCAGGCTGAAGGCAGCATAGCCATCTACGTCAAGCATGAAGCTTTGGATAGAATATCAGGCAACAGCTGGTCTCATCTGCACCAGAATCCCTCTCCAAACTCCGTCTCTCACAGTGCCGAAGTGAAGGATGCAACCTTTCCTGCCTCCTACTTTACTGCTCCAGGTACACTCACACACGAAGCTCTGCTGACTCAATATTTGTTGCCTAGAAACAAACCTGTAGCTTTTTGTCGTGGGGGAAAAAAAAGTCTGAATAAGCTTTGATTATTAGTCAAGAGGCCATTAGCATCAGATAAAAACAGTCATTGGGTCTGAGGGGGCTAGTTAAAGTAAAGCTGTCTCGCTGCAGAAGGAAAGTTTCAGAGCACCATTTGGTGGTTAGCTCATTGATGGATAATGATGTGAAAAGGGAGCCCAAATAATCATTAGCAGGCTTTTTAGGCTCTGAGAGACAATAAGCAGTGCATGTTAACAGTCTTAATGAAACCAGGTCATTCATAAAGACAATAACTCAATTATTATAATTTAAATACATTGTGTGTGTGTCTGTGATAGATTAGCCGACATACTTTGAGCGAAATTCAGAGGTAGTCTTATTTTTACAGAAGTCTGCAACTACAAAAAAATAAAAAACGTCTGCAGGGGTCTACATTAAAGCGTCTTTCTGGAGTATTTCTCTTATCTGATGGCACCATCTAGTGGCTGACAAGCGTATCACACAAAAATGCTCTGCTTTTTTAAGATGGCGACTTCACGTTTCTGTTTATAAATGTGCTTCTGTAGCCGACAAGCGGAGCTAAAACACGTTGTTTTACAAGTATTAATCTCATGTCATGTTGTGTTTCATTTATTTATATTTTAGAGACTTACTTGTCCGTGAAAAGTTCATCAACTCTGCATCAGCCGAGGTATTCCTTAAATTTGATGCGTCTAAGCGGTAGTCTAACGCTATTGATTAGTACTGGTCAGCGCTCAGTTTCCTATTGCACGGCGCTCTGCCGGGCAGGGGGCGTGCTTAGCAAAAAAAAAAAAAAAAAAAGAGAGACGTATTGCTTATATTATACCACAGTACATGATAAGATAATCACTTTTATGGATTTCTGACAAATCATACATAATTTCTGAAAGAGGAAAACTCCGGAAAGCAGTTTTAAAGTTGATCACACATAATAAAAACACAAAAGTACAAATAAAAACAACAATAAAAGTCACAGAGTGGGACATGTTGACCTGAATCTGCCGCCCCTGGGTCTGCAGCTGTGGACTATGGTGGAATTCACACCGGTGGAGGTGGGATTAATCAAATCCAAGCATTTTATTTCCAGATTGAACGAATAGCTCAATAAAATAAAATATTTAATCTTGTGCCTATCTCTGCTCTGGAATGTGTAAAATAGTATGATACAGGTCCGTAGGAGATATAGGTTTAGCTAAAGGCCACTTCACTTCACCACTAAAAATGAACCTTTCACCCTTTCTCATCCCAACCATCTCACAGGCACCTCTGGGCTCATCAGGCCACTTCTCAATCAATCAGAGAGCGAGAAGGACGCCTCTAGCCAGCACACAGCTCTGCACGACGCCGTAGACCTGTCAAAACGGGATCACCAACAGAGGACAGAAGCTTTAGAGGAGCAGCAGCAGATGAAGATCCTCGAGTGGGACAATCGGATGAAGTTGCTTGCTTGGGAAAAGGAGCTGATGAGGGAGAAAAGGAGAGCAGTCCGACAGAAGGAAAAAGCCTTCAGGATGAAAAAGATTTACTACAAGGCTAAATTAAGGAGGCTGGGCGAAGATGTGCCTCAGTCTTCTTCTAGCAGTGGTGATGAAGAAGAAAAACCATCTGATCTGACTGGCTGATTTGGTTTCACACTTTTAGAGCTCGTCTTGTGTTTGTGTTCTTTTTGCCCACGTGCCTGTAATATAGATTTATTTAGATTGATCACGTATTTCTAATTAAACTGGACTGCATAGCTTCATTTTTGTTTGTTTTTTAGTTCAGAGCCTGAAATCTTGGGTTGGCATCAAGAACCACAACAAATAAGCTTCCTTGTCATAAAAAATACAAAAAAACATCCAAAATAAATGAATAAAAATAAAACAAAAACTTTTATTAAAACTTACAGACAAATGTTGAAAAAAACTTTTAGTTTTTAATGACTTAAATCTTTATCATCAGATATAATTAGCTTTTTTTTTTGGCAAAGCCTAAAGGTTCTTTTTGAAAATAATGTGAGTATATTAGATCACTTCAATTGAGAAAGGGTCTCCTGTGGTGCATGCTAACAAACATGTATACTTTAGCTATTTTACTTCAACAATCATTGTGCACATTGGTACATATTTGCATATTTAATCATTTCTAATAAAAATGTTTACGGAACTCAGTTTTTCAGGTCTGGTTTAGCTTTGCTGTTCAGTTAAAACTGACACCTGGTGTTAATATACTGTAGACGTTAGCGAACATTTGCAAGTTGGAGAAGTATTTAGCATTTCTTGATTTATTTCACTCAATGCTCAGAGCAAAGAGCATTAGTTAACCCAAACAGAACTATTTAGTGTAGAAGATCTTCCCTTGAGGCTGCTGAGAAATCTATTCTAGACATTGAGCAAACTGAAGTGTCAACACTCAACATATTTGTAAGAAAACATTTCAAATGTTGCCTATAAAAAATTGTGTATAATCAAAACTATATGATGAGATAAATTCTGTTAAGTTTAAAATGCAAATATTTGATAGTCATCCGTCTCAGTGACAACATGCTAGTTTATATCTTTTTTTCAACATCAGAAAAATGCACTTACATGGGTTAATTCCACATCTAACAGAGGAAATTATGGTAAAAATCAGAACTTATTGTTTAGGGCCTGCCCTCAGCAGGGGGGGTCCAAACTTGTGAGGGTGGCACTGAAGAAGTAGAAGAAAAGATCTTTTCTATAGCGCATCTCAAGATAAAAATCACGAGGCGTTTCACAAAAACAAAACATGTTAAATATAAAAAAGAATTTAGAAAATTATTAGAAATATATTTAAAATGAGCAAAAAATAAACTATTGTGATACAAAATATTAAGAAAGAGAGAGAGTGAATAGGAAAGAGGGAAATCAGTGGATCCTGAGGAAGGTGGAATAGGTGGGGAGAGCAGAATAAAGAGAGAGTGGTGAAGAAGGTCATACAAAAGCCAGCTTGAACAAGTGAGTCTTCAGCTGCTTTTTAAAGGAGACCACCGAGTCCACTGATCTCAGGCTCAGGGGGAGAGAGTTCCTGAGTCTGGGGGCCACAGCAGCAAATGATCTGTCACCTTTGGTCTTTAGCCTGGTGTGCTACAAAACCTGTAAGCTTTGATCACTGGACCTCAGGGACCTGCTGGGGGTGTAGGGAATAAGAAGGTCACCAATGTATGATGGTGTGTGTTCATGTAAGGCCCTATAGACCAGAACCAGGATCTTGAAATGAACCCTGAAGTTGACTAGCAGCCAGTGAAGCTGGAGGAGAAGCGGGGTGTTGTGGGTGTGTTTGGAGGACTTGGTCAGAAGGTGAGCACAGACATTCTGAACCACCTGTAGATGGTTCAGGGAGGTTCTGCCCACCCAGGAACCCCTCTAGAACCTATTCAATGTCACACAGTACACCTCTGCTTTAATAGGCAGTGTACATTTTACATTTAGTTCAAATAAGCCATATTTTTTCTGTTTTAAGTGACAGGTTATCTAAAATTGGGGGCTTGTCCGGGATGCTCTTCGACATATTTTTTTCAGTTTACTTGACAGACTTGAAAAACCTGGATACAACAGAAAATTTTTAATGGAAACCATAAGGCACTTTGACATCAACTTGACCTGCACAACTGGTATTTTTAGCAAGAAAGCCATCAGCAGTATCTTGCAGGTGTATCTTATCTGCACACTAGAACACATTTTTCCCTTTTCTTGCATTGAAAATCTAGCAGTGATATTAGTTTTGTCTCAGGTTTAAATGTCTTCATGTAAGGGGTGTGTTCGCCTTGACTTGGCTTTATCAAGCTGGCAGTTAAGCATCTGACTGTCAAAATGCTTTGAGAGACAAAACAAGTTGGAAAGAATTCTTTTCCTCCCCCCAAAAAAGTGTTGCTCTGTCAGGATGTTTTCTTCTCTTTTCTGATCCCTGAAAATGTCTGCCCTCATGAATATGAATCAGCACACCTTCTTTCTGTCAGACAGAATAAATAGAAAAGCACACACAGAATTTGTAGGAATAAATCATTTTTTATGCCCAACGTTTCTCTTGTTTCTGCGGTAACAGGGGAACAGCTGTTTCCATCCCGACGGTGGGATAGTAGGCATCTCATAATGAACACACAAACCAACAAAGACAATCATCCCTCCTGCTTTTCTTTCTTTCTGTTACAAACACCCCATTTTCCTTTGTCCTAGTAGGCGGTTGAGAGTATCAAAGAGGACAAATTGTCTAGAAGTTGTCTGACATTGCGCATATCTGATACCTGCAATATTTAAACCCTAAATTACATGTTTTTAAAAATTGAGATATGTTTAAATGTTCAATTTAAGAGGATACAATCACCTGCAAATGATTAAAAATGTTTCACTTCAGGTAGATATTTAAAGTTTAACCTTCAACAAATTACATTCAGACACCTTTATCTTGAGATTCTACAAATTTCTTGTGCTCAGTTTAAGAATTTGCCACCTTTAGAAACATAACAGACATTAGAATAATAAACACACGTAAAAAAGGGAACATTTGGACAAAAATAAACATTTTCTTTAAAGCAACATTTTATACATAATGGCAATAATAAATCATTCATACAATGCTGATAATTTATTAATAAATAAAATAAATATGTCTGCTGAACGTAAAATCTTTGACTAGATAATTGAAGAAAAGATAATCTGGGATACTCTAAAAAAAGACAGGCAGGTAAAATTATTCAGCTGGAACACTTTTTGGCAAAACCACGGTCACAAACAGGTTTGCTTAGTCACCAAGGAGATGGGACTGACTGAACGGTGGTCAGAGTGGGAAGATATGCAGCTCCCTGTGATGTTTTTTTGTGCATTTCTCGAGACTTTTCAGGATTTCTGCCCATTTCTGTCTCTGTGAGGAGTAACACCGTCCTCCCCACAGGAACATTTTACAACACAGTCACGGTTTGTGACCCAATTCATCCTACAAATCACCTCTGGTTCTGTAACTTTTGATTTTTCTTACCCACCTTCTGTTTTCTACACTGTAAGAAACTAAATGTTACATTTACCTAACCAAGTTATGTAAATTGTTATACATTATTATATTAAAGACTAAGTTCACTTGTTTTTTCAAGATAATTACAGTCGTCTCTAGTACATATAAATTCCTTGTGTGTTAATCTCCATGGGAAACAAAGCTCTGGTGCTCCAGTTTCAGAAATAATTTAGCCAGAGGAGAGGGGAGCAGAAGACGGCGGGCTTTGGAGTCTTATTTCCTTATATTCATACATCTCACCACTGATTTGCTAACAGCAACGCGACACTACCACTGGCTCTGTTTGCGTTGCAAAGTTCCTGTTTTACCTCCACAAGTAACAGAAGCCTGAAAGAGTTCTGGCATGTTGTAGAGTTGCTAATGCCAATTGTTAGCTTTTACTAGCTGAGCGCACTCTGCTCTCTCCTGGATGCTAAAACAAGAACAGCCTTCCCCGTGGCGAACCAAGATGGACGAGTTCATGAATGCAAATTTTCAATGTGACGTAGATGTCAGTGACTTTTCTAATCTGAGCATTTCCTTGTTTATTTTCTGCTGGCAGCTAACGCAGGAAATAGTGCTAGAATAGTTGTATAAGAAAATTTTCACAGTCAGCCTAAAACTTTTTACAGAGTCTCAGTGAACTTGCTCTTTAAAAATAAATGTTCTCTATATGTAAGATATTAGGTTTAGTGGAACCACATGACATAACTTGGTTAAGTAAAATCTAATTTCCTTTTTTTTTACAGTGCAGAGCTGAAAGTCTTTTTATTTAATGACACAGCTCAGATGGAATACATTTTCTTTTCAACTTTTCAACACTTTTTCCTTAAAAACCCCTTCCTCAGCCCGTATCTTAATATCTGGGATAGAAACAAATCCTCGTATTTGTTTTAAGACCTAAATTCAGGATGTGTCCAGCACCTGTGAGGAGGGATCAGCTGCTGATGGGAAGAGCTGCATCTCAAAACCAATCAGAGGCTTTTAGTGCCGACAATGCTGACACCACTTCCTTTTTGAAAAGTGATTTGGTCTCGGTAGATATCGTACCTCCGTGGAACGCTCCAAATCAGAGGGAAACTGTCTTTTTTTGTGTTTCAGCTAGAACCCCCAATTGGGTGTTTGGGTTGCACAATTTGGACTGCATGCTTTTTTTATCTCTATCGTAATTTCCCAGGATCTATGATGAAGAAATAACGGGGCCTATCCCTAAAGGCATGAGCTCATATAACCAGTTATGCTGAGTCTGCTTTCATCACTGGAGCACATTAAGATCCCACACACAATTCTGATCAGTTTTTTCCTCCATCCTATTGGATGGAAATCCTTCAGTGTGCAGCCAAATAAAATGGTAGAGTAGAACTAAGGCCTCATTGATGGAAATAAATCTTCATCTTACATTTCCTCAAAGTTATGAATAAGGTTATAAAATAGCGAATTACACCTCCACACCGTGCACAAGTGATTTTCATGACAGAAAAAAGAGGGGGAACACAGAAACAGGTTTTAGGTCCCTTTGGCTTCGATTTGCTTAGAAACTTCCGAGTTGAGAAGCTTCTATGAATGGGTTTCCTGGATGCTGTTGCAGAGATCCTGCTGCTCCCGTGGTGTCCCTCGAGGCAGGTTGAGTTATGATGCGTCAAAGCACAAAAGACACCTCGAGGGGATTCAAAACGCTTGTTAGACGATCCAGCCTCACGCAGAGAGGCAGACTCGGGTTATGTTGATACTGAGGTTATGTTTTTGTTGTTTCAGCGAGCTGATGTGGTCTGCTTTAGACAGCGCCAGGCACAAAGACACAGATAGATGACAAGGTCACATTTATATACAGCAGATCACAAAACAGCACACAGTCTCCCAAAGGAGCTGATACTCTGACACCTGTGACTGACCGGGCCTTTCCACCAGATGCGTAAGCGTCGTGGCTACCGTGAAACGTAGCTCGGAGCAATTGGCCGTTTTATAGTGGATGGCAAAGGGCTGCGCTTTGGAAATATCCCAGAGGCGTGAACGCGTCGCTTATGCGCCAACTTCCAGAACGCGTCGAGCTCAGCAGTTCAGATCGGCCCAGACAGGAAGTCAAACACAAATGCAGTGTAAAACATTTGGAAACTTTCCAGTTGCTTATTAAATAAAAGTACGTTATCACCTGTGAAACCTCCGTAGCCGAGGTCAACGGAACAGAAATAAAACCCAGACCTTTTTCGATACATGCTGCTGTCTTTCTCCCTATTTGCCATTTCAAGAACGGCCAAAATCACGCGTTGTGTTGCAATTCTCCGGTCATTTGGTGACCCCCGGGATCAGCTGCGTGAAACACTTTTGCTGCCATTTCCCGTCTAACGTGATGGAAAGGGAGCTTGCAGGTAAAACGCATCTAATATGTTACGTACTGCTCGTGCATCTGGTGGAATACCGGGGTGAGCTTTAGCGGTTGAACCACTGACTTTCTTTGCACAATCATTCTGTTCCATCAGATCTCCTCTCTTCTAGCAATGCCTTCCTCTATTTACAATCACCTTCTGATACTTTGATATTTTTCCCTTTTAAACCACATTTTGCAGTTTTGATAATCTCATCAGGTACTATTGCTGGACCCTTGTTGCTTTACAGAAAGTTCAAAGGTGTTAGGAAAACGTTCAGAGGAAAATGATTTTTTGGGGAGAAATTTGTGGATTTTTACTGTTTTTTTAATCCTAGTTGAGGAAATTTCTTCCATCAGAAAACACACAAGACTGCACTCAACCTCATTCTCCGCCTCACACAGACATTTGTAAAAAAAAACGAGAAACTTCACAAGAGATTTTTTTTCACCTTCAATGAAAAAGATAAAAAATGTATAAAAAGGTTATTTACAGTCACATATTTTTCATCCCTTTTTGATGGGGGTTGTCGGGTTTATTTGATTGTGTTTTTTTTTAGTTTTGTTTAATCAAAGTGTTGTGTGTGTTTTAGGTAGAGGTGGTTAATTCGCTGTCCGAAAATTCCACCATATTGGGGCTCAAAAGCCCACAAACCTCTTGTTTTGTCCCAAACTGTTGTATCAATAAACTTTCCATTTGTCCATTTTCATCCTTTTTGTCACTTTTGACCCAATCTGTAAACATCTCTGGTTGTTCCTTCAGTTTTTGGACCACTCGTGACATCTGAGCTTGTTCCTTGTGTGCGCTGCATTGCTGCAAAGCGTTAAATGATGTGGAGGCCGTCATCAAGAGTGGCCCTCGCTTCTGTTGGCTCTGAGGTGAAGGGAAGAGACACGAGACATCATTAGGTGTATGAATGATGAACTCCTCTGATCAGTTTTTCTCTGGGCTGCGACTAGTTGGCGACACAAAGTTTGAAAGAAAACACTCAAGTTGGAATCACTTTGCTTTCGTCAAAATAGCAAAAAAATTAAAAAATTGCTGCATTTGTGCAACATTCATGTACAAGCATGTAGTGACAGTGGAGAGAAAAACTCCCCTTTAACGGACAGAAACCTCCAGCTGAACCTGGCTCTGTGCGAGCCGTCGCACAGTTAAAGGTTAAAATGTCGTAGCTGAAGAAGATTAGATAACAG
>NC_091755.1:34107704-34205204 GCF_043380555.1 Nothobranchius furzeri
GGTGGCTTCATGGAGGGGGCCATCAGATTGAACACTATTGTTAACCAATTTAATCATTTTTAATCATTCTCCCTCTCCTGATAATAACATTTTACTTTCTTTGACATTGAATGTGCTACTACTAGTTTACCCGTTTAATTAAAGATTCACTAGGAGTTGGTGTATGCGTGGGTCTGCTCTGTCTTCTTGATCCCCAGTGAGTCGTGGCGGATGGCTGCTTATACTGAGCCAGGATCCTCTGGAGGTTTCTTCCTGTTCTTCCTCTGAACTTGAGACAGTTATCCACACCTTCTTCTCCTCACGCTTAGACTAATGTAACTCTCTTTTCACGTGTCTGAGCAGAACCTCCCTGAACCGTCTACAGGTGGTTCAGAATGCCTGTGCTCGGCTTCTGACCAAGCCCTCCAAATACACCCACATCACCCCCCTTCTCCTCCAGCTTCACTGGCTGCCAGTCAAGTTCAGGGTTCATTTCAAGATCCTGGTTCTGGTCTATAGGGCCTTACATGGACAAGCACCATCTTACATTGGTGATCTTCTTAGTCCCTACATCGCCAGCAGGTCCCTGAGGTCCAGTGATCAAAGCCTACTGGTTGTGCAGCACCAGGCTAAAGACCAAAGGTGACAGATCATTTGCTGCTGTGGCCCCCAGACTCTGGAACTCTCTCCCCCTGAGCCTGAGATCAGCGGACTCTTTTAAGAAACAGCTGAAGACTCACTTGTTCAAGCTGGCTTTTGTATGACCTTCTTCACCACTCTCTCTTTATTCTGCTCTCCCCACCTATTCCACCTTCCTCAGGATCCACTAATTTCACTCTTTCCTATTCACTCTCTCTTTCTTAACATTTTTTTAATCACAATTGCCTATTTTTGCTCATTTTAAATATATTTTTAACCATTTTCTAAATTCTTTTTTATATTTTTACATTTTTTGTTTTTGTGAAGCACCTTGTGATTTTTATCTTGAGAGGAGCTATAGAAATGATATTTTCTTCTTCTTCTTCTTCCTGTTATGCTTGCTTAGTATGAGGATTGCTGTAACGTCACTGAAACTAGTCAGTGACTTGATGCAATTTGCTGGGTTCCTTATGTAGGAAACTTTTTTCTGATTGAGTTAATGAACTGACCTGTATTGGAATGTTTACTATGTGAAGTGCCTTGAGACAACTCTTGTCGTGATTTGGCTTTATATAAATAAACTTGAATTGAACTGAATTGAATCAATGAATGGAGGACCCAGGCAAGTGCGGAAGTGCGACGGTTCCACCAGACTGACAACCAGATAGTCTAATAGTTGGTTGTCATGAGAACCGTGTTGTTGGAGGAGGTTTTTAGACAAAGTGAGAGAACCACTTCAGTTTTTTTTGTCTCCACTATACATTTATAGCTATTCTATGTTAGAACATTGTTAAGAGATATGAAAAAAATGTTTCAAGCTAATTAGTTTTCTAATTTTGCCATTGTAGCTTTAATGCATGCAGGTATGGTGACTTGGTAAAATTCTAACACTAGAATGAACAAGACTTGAATAATTTTAAAAATGTTGTACCCGTCTGGTGTGGGTATGGGTGTCACTTGTGTCAGATAAGAAGAGGAACTGAGGCTCCATCACATAGAACCATCATAACTGCACTAGAAAAGGTTAGAAAAGTATTTCCTGCTCTGACGTTTCATTCCTTCAACATTCAAAAACATAAAAAGCCTGGATCCACCCTGCCTTGTTGCAATGATTCAAGCTGGAGGTGTAATGATGTGGTGTTCTCAGCCTACTTAGGGTCCCTTAACTGGGTATTGTTGCTGCCCATGTCCATCCCTTTATGACTCATGGCTACTTCTAGCAGAACAATGCATCATGCCACAAGCTCAGATTCCTGGTTTCTTAAACATGACGAGTTCCCTGGACTCCCAGTGGCCTCCACAGTCAGCAGGGTGGCGGAGACGCACATCATGGAAGTACAGTAGAGACAGATCAGAATGCCTGAGACATGAAGGTACAGTAGCTGGTGAATATGTATGTGCAAACTTTGTGCCACTTTTTAACTCTCTTAAAATGGTAAAGGTGGAATAAAATCAAAGAAAAGTAAGAGAAAGAATTTCTACAAGGACACAAGCATAATATATGAAAAATCTGAGGTTTAGAATGCCCAAACAACTGATTTAATACATCCAGGGAGTGACAGAATCACAATCATTAAGGAGAATGTTTCAGGGAGAAAAATTGGAGGGATGAAAACGATAAAAGTTAAGAGCAAACAGCCTCTAACAACAAACTGAGCTGAGTAGGAATAAATTCAAAGGAAAGAAAAAAACACTGAACTAAAACATTAAAATAAACGTGCAGTACAGTGTAACAGTGAGATGAGTCAAGTGGGAAGCAGAAGGAGAAGAGTGGTGATGCACGCAACAGAAAACAGGAGCTGGAAGAAGATACAAAGTCATGTAAACAACAACAAATAAAGCACTGAGAATGAACGGCACGAAGAAAAGTAGTAAAGTGTCGCATTAAGCATATGTGTGTTTGTGTGTGTGTGTGTGTAAGATGGATCCTGTATGAGCCGTCTGGAGCGTGGGCTGCATGGCTGAGCAATTTCTGTTCAGTTGACTGGTTGTACGATAGGGGGTCTCTGGGAGAGCTTTGATCATTACCGAGTGTGACAGAAGAGTTCTGACAGAGAGGCAACCCCCAACCCAACCTACACACACACACACACACACACACACACACACACACACACACACACACACACACACACACACACACACACACACACACACACACACACACACACACACACACACACACACACACACACACACACACACACACACACACCTCACCATGACCACTAATGTCACTGTGATAAACGGGCAGAAGAGCAGACATTTAATCGTCTTCTTACGTGACTGGGAAGGTTGCTGTTTGAACTATTTATGTTAGCTTCATCTGACTGGTGTTTGAGTCCATGAACTGGAAGCAGGACTAGCAGCTGCTGTCGTTGGTCGTTCCTGACACACTGTCAGTGGGTTAGGATGCAGGAAAAAAAGGCTTTCTATTAGGTTAAAGTACAAACAACAGGACTTAAAATGATAATTTTATCCCAAATTATTTGATAAAAAGGCAGTTCAAAATTGTCTATCTCAGCTAAAAGTTGTTGGTTGGGTTGTTTAAGATTAGAATTAGTAACAGGATCAGGTCAAACCAGTTATGGAACGAGATTAGAGATTCAAATTTTGCTAAAAATGACCTAGTTGTCTCTCTCACCCCAAATCAAAAGCAAACTTGTGCCGGCTGCAGGGTTTGGTGGCTGATACTTCAAACTGAGAAAGTGCCAGGAACCCAAAAGAAAACCTTCTCTGTATGGAACCCCAGGAGGGACACCATGGAAAATTATATGGGTTACTTCTGTGCATCAGATAATTCATGAGATACTTAATGTATTTGTTAAAGGTATTGAACAAGTAGGAATGAAAGCCTAGTAAGTCGTACTTGGGAGGTGGAGTGTGTGTGTGTGTGTGTGTGTGTGTGTGTGTGTGTGGGTGCGCGTGTGTGTGTGTGTGTGTGTGTGTGTGTGTTTGTGCACCATTTCCAGAAACTACAAGTTACTTACATCAAAGCTGAGCTTCAGACAGCAGAACTCGTCCAGGCTTGTGTTATTTGTGTAGATAAAATATCAATGTTGCAAACCAGTGGTAGTCCTGTTGCTGTTTTCCAATCTTGGGCAAGACATCCACATATCAGGAATCAGGGACTCCAAAACCATCATCTGAATTTGTCTATTTTCATATGATTCAACAACCCTGTTTGTTAAAAAAGACCAAAGTGACCCTGAAGGTGATCAAACCATCCAAGTCTGAGAAGAAAACAAACCTGCACACATTTTCACTCCAATAATAGAACATTAATTTCCCAATTTATTTGGTCTCTCGTTGCCGGGCTGCCAGTCCTTCAGGTGTTTTCACTGAGGTTCAGGCTTCTCAGACACTCAGTGAACTGGTAATTAGTTTCTCCTGGCTTCTGTTTCATTGCCTTTGTGTGTGTGTGTGTGAGTGTGCGCGCACGCGTGTGTGTGTGTGTGTGAGAGAGAGTCACAGCCAGACAGAAATCAATTTCAGGCGGAGATCTATCAGCTTTTGTAGCCAGCGATCCAATCATCAAATAATGCATCTGATATCACGCTGTTGAGGTGGTCTGTTCAGGGAATGATTCACTCTCTCTCCCTTTCTCTCTCTGTGCCATTCTTGTCGACATCACCCTCTCGCTGTATCTCACACAATCTATCACACACACACACACACATGCACGCACGCACGCGCGCGCACACACACAGCCAGGTGATGGATAGTTGCAGGAAACACTACTTCACCTGAGGATTATCGGGGGGAAAAGAAAGCTTCCTTCAGATTCCTTTATCCTGTTAGATATCATCAGCTTAAGATGTTTACAGCACACCAGGAGATATTTTCTGATGAGCCACTGTGATTTATGCACTTTGTCTTTCTGATTCAGGAAGTCATGTCCTGCATTTCCCCCATATCTAACAACAGGCAGAAAAAAACAGCAACAAATGGGCACCTTTTTGCCAAGACTGTGTGTTCTTTTAATTTAAAACTATTCAGACTGAATTGGTTCAGTTTTACTAAAATTATTGTGCACATTGAACTATTTTCA
Organism: Nothobranchius furzeri; assembly: GCF_043380555.1. Classification (NCBI taxonomy): domain Eukaryota; kingdom Metazoa; phylum Chordata; class Actinopteri; order Cyprinodontiformes; family Nothobranchiidae; genus Nothobranchius; species Nothobranchius furzeri. Next base: position 34,112,374 of record NC_091755.1, read on the forward strand.
TACAGGTTCACACAAAATTTTGTAACATCTGTGTCTTTTGCAGAAGCAGCACATTCGATTTAAATCCTGGGTCAATACGGAGTATAGAGAGATATAATGTTTAGTTAATCTTAATCCTGTTCTTTTGTAGCCTCATCAAGTACTTACATGATCATTTACACTATAAGAAACTGCAAAAACAAAATGTTTCTTTGTGTTTCAAGAGCAGAAAAGCTTCAAAGATAACCAGTAGGAATGAAGGTTAAATTTAAGTCAAATTGTTTTTTTATTCATGGTAAAGAAAGAACACAAGAAAGCCAGTGTTCTGTACTTGTTAATAAGCATTTTATAATCATTTAGCATATTCAGATTGAGGACTAAAAGTCTTTAGTATGAAACTAAATGATGTTCAGATGAAAACTTCCCATGTAGGTAAAACACTAATGGCTAATTCACACCAAGAAGCACCTAACATGACTAAACATTAAATATTGTACCCATTATAACAATTGTAACAAGGTTCAGATTTGATTATCTGCATGTAAATTACAATTTTAAAACAGTAGTTTTGCACATAAATACTTAAAAGGTGCAATATGTAAGATTTCTACAGTGAAATAATCACAAAACAGTCAAATTTCTCAACCATTGGGGGGGGGGGGGGGGGGGGGGGTCGGTTTTTCTCTTTCAATATAAAACAGACAGAGGGACATGGTAAAGGCTAAATTTGAGCTAACAATGCTAATGGTGAATTTAAAGCAAATAAAAACTGTCTTAAGCTGTTACCAACAACTCAATATTATAGAAAAATGCATGAAGTAAATATTGAGTCCACACTTCCTGTAATGCCGGAGTAATGCTACCGTAATATTTGTAGTAAGTGCTCCATACCGTAAAACACTTACAAGTGCTAACACCAGGTATGACCATGTACTTATCAACATATCCCAGTAAGTGAATAAGTAGTCATTTAGAATCTTCTGGAGCTGATCCATGACCAGCGACAGCCATGAAACTTATTCTGGTTTCACATGGGAAGCATCAGCAGAGTGAAACGGCCGCTGAACAGTTTACTTGCGAACTTTGAAGAGGGCCTATTCACAACGGGAGAGTCTTGGCCACGGCACGGCTTTCTCACTGTGCTCTTCGCTTGACTCGCGAGATCATAGGATCCCTCGAGACGTCAAAGGTCACAGTTTGTTTATGCAATCTGCCATTAAACCAAAAATAAGGAAATCACAATAGATATTGCTGTTTGATGTCATATATGATGCTGTTCCTCTCCACTGCCAGGATTAAAGCCATGAAAAACATTTGCACTTCTGGTATTATACTGGGAGTAAATATGCCGTTGGGTCACACGTAAGCTACATATATATGAAATAGCATCGCTGCAGTACTTTTATTTTGAAAATTACCAGGGATTTTACATTAAAACCATGTGTGATATCCTGTCTAGCCCTATCTTAACTACTAAAACTGACATGCCCCACAAGCAGCTCAGGGCAAAAATAGAACCCAGTCCTACCTCTAGTGTTGCGGCGTGCTGCTTCTGGGACGTGCCTGACAATTGCCATGTCACGGTGTTTGAAGCACACCATATAATGGATTCTATTTCCGTTGCCGTTCCACTGATGCTTTCAGCGTGAAACCGGGATCACGGACCTGCTGAGAATGTGATTTTATTGATTAGGAAAATGGACTGGAGTTACCTAATTTGATCACAAGATATCTTACATATTGCACCTTTATTGGCATGTTGCAGATGATAAAAATCTAACATTTAAGTTTAAAAAACACGTTTAGTTGTCAATTAATTCATGCTTGTGCATACATTAAAGAACTGTAATGACCAAATGGTGTCATATGATATGTTGTCAGTGTTATAGACACATATGTAAATGACATTTTTCCTAATTCTGGTATGTAATATTTGCATCCCGTCTGAGTTTATTTATGCAACATTTAACTGGCGCCATGCAGCTGAATTAAAATTTGTTTGAAATGTGTAACAGGACTATCTCTATTTCTTTAGTACCAAATCATGAGTACTCCATGAATGAGTCAATACTTCTTAGGGGCAATTTTTATGTCCCTGCTTTGGTGAACCGATATTATGAAAATCTGATTCAGGAAAAACAGGAAATCCTATTTTTAGTCTATTTTTGGCAGTAGCTCCACTAAACCTAAACACTAACAAGTAATAGTCAGCATAATCAAACAATTAGCAATCAAAAGAGTAGCTATTGTATTTTAAAATGCACAAAAACAACTGAAGACATAGTTGCACATGCAACCACAAAAGCACAAAATTCATATGAACTGTTTAGTTTTAATAAAACTACTTGTTAATTTTCCTAAAAACAGCAGCCAACACATATATGGGCTTTAATTTTTGGTCTCACAGAGAGAACAGTTCCCCGACTCAGGTCAAAGTCTCCGGCACAGAATTTTAAACATGCATAGTAGCATTTAACCACTCTGCAGCGTGTCCTCTGAGCACTTCAGCGTCTCGCACGTTTTCCTCTGAGAGTGTTAACAGGTTTTCTTTCTGCTCCACTTGAGTGTGCTTGCGTCTAACAGTGTTGTGTGTGTGTGTGTGTGTGTGTGTGTGTGTGTGTGTGTGTGTGTGTCATAAGAACACTGCATCTCTTTGCTTGGAGCACAACACACCTGCAGCTTGCAATCATGTGTGTATTTTCATGTAAATACATTGATTGTGTATCCAAGCAACTGTATGTGTGTGTGTGTGTGTGCGTGCGTGTGTGTGTCTGTGTGTGTTTATCAGCTGTGATTGCTACAAAAATTAGTGCATTGGCTGTGTGTGTGTGTGTGTGTGTGTGTGTGTGTGTGTGTTTTAGGGTTAAACATTGATGTCATAATGCATTCAGACAGTCAGCCTCTCCCACTGTGATGTTGTCATGGTTACCACATGAAGACAAATGCTCTAAATATCTCTATTTACCATCAGTTCAGCTCACACAACAAACATGCCACCTTGAACATAAGGCACGTACACACACACACATACACGCATGCACACATCAACACACACACCGCTTTTCTCAGAATTTACAAAGTGTCACACTCTGCACACACATTAACACAATTACTTTCACACGTATTTTTGAAAACAGGCACACACTCATCCTTCACTTCACCACCCAGCCACATCCCACATCCCTCTACAACACGCCTTTCGATCCGAGTGAATTATCATTCACTCATTTGCCCACATCAGTCCTGCTCTCACTTCACGCGCCGCCTCTCCCTCCATCTCTCCTTCAGGAGAAAGGTCAACTCTCACCAGGAGACACACTGGCCTGTCACGGAGACAGAGGAGGAGGAGGAGGACGACGGATGATGAAACACAGACGGCTAAATTTATACACAAATGACATGCAATTTCAGGTCATATTCACAAAGATCTCCCGCCTCAGTGGAACAACAAAACAATGGGGAAATAGCTGAATGTTCTCTTTTGAAATGGCGAAAAAGCGTCACAGCCAAAGCGCCGTACAAACAGCAGCTCAGCTGAACTTCAGACAAATAGACACCTGCTCAGGTACATCCCCGTATATTTATAGCAAAGTATAGTTTTCTTTCAAGTGATGAAATTAACACAAGACGTGTCTGCTGCAAGTGATTTATTTGCTGAACCCTTTTGATGAAACATGGTGGGGGTGCACAGATTATTAAAGAGTACTTTTGGCATTCTTTGGCGCTGCCATTCGGGTCTCTACTGCCTCTATAAGCTTGAGGAACTTCATCGCTTACAGGCCAGTGTTTAGCCAATAGGGAGCCTTAGTCACGGCCATCTACTTCCAGGCCATGGGTCCCCAACTGCCAAAAACAAAATAAATGGGAGTCTATCAGCCAATAAGTTATTTTCTGATCCTGTTTGCTACGAGACATGGATTTCACACATGATGTCTGTGAGTTTTAAAGACACATTGGGATACCAAGAAAGCACTTATTTTTGACAGGAGGCAAAAGTTATTTTAAGACGTAACAGACTACAAATGCACGTCTCACCAAACTGACGTCATCGAACCAGACATGAAGAAGAGGAGAGGAAAATAGCTGTGAGTTTGGCGAACTTCGAATCCCTCCTCAAGGACAAAAGAACCGGAGCTGGGGAGCTCAGAGACTTGGGTGTGATGATGTCCTCACAAGTTTAGCTATTCCATTGTTTGTCATTCAAACTAACAGCAATAGTGTATCTGTTCTCTTCTTCTTAGTTGGCTTGGCAGACTGCATGCTTCCAGGGCGTACTGCTGCCCTCTGCTGTTTCTTTCAGGTTACACAATGTGAAAGTGCAACTGCAAAACACAGAGCATCCGAGTTTGAATTACAGGGGAGCTAAGGGGAGCCTGGCTGACTCGAAGGGTTGACGGGCTCCCCTGGAAGCCCTCAACCTTTATATATTTGATACAATGATTCAGATCACCTTCAAAACTCAGTCCCACACCCAGGGCTGTATCAAGGCATTTAAAGGGTCAAGGCAAGGATAAAGACACCCCCTCCCCCCCTCACTGGGCTCCCCCAGAAGCCTCTGTGTAATTTGTGCCCTGTGGAGAATTATATCTGTCCCTAAACAGCTACCGTATTTCAAGATGGCGCGTGACTGTGGAGCATCGACCACAGTTTACTAGAAAATGTAAAAATTCAAGTATATGGGAATACTTATAGCTTTTGGTGAGAAACATTAATGAAAAAGAACAAGTTTGGGATACACAGAATTTGATAGTAAAAATGCGTAAAAATTATTAATCCTGTTGTTCCTCAAATTATTGGTGCATTGATTCAATATGCACAAAATATATAAGTATATAGTCGATGACATGAGCAAAAATAGCACACACGCTTTAGGTAAACACACAGTAGATTTTACTACTCTATTGTTGTACCAAAGTACAAACAGAGAACAACAAAGCTTTATTGCCACGATTTTACAAACTCAGACAGCTGACCTTGTGAGAAGTGAAGCACACATTAGGGAATGCTGTGGCAGTAAAGAGGGCACCTATAAACGCAGCACTCACTGAGCAGTTGGGGGTCTGGCTGCCTTCCCGTGCAGCACTTTAACGGTGCATATTCACTAACGCACAACGAAACAAATGAGTGGAAAAAAGCTATTTGACAGCCATCAGGTCTAAGACCAAATTTCTAGGTGTCTAATCCATGGCTGCCTCCAGGCTTTTAATGACTTCATTAAAGTCTTAATATTGATTTTGGACTAAACACAGCAGATGTATGGACTAGAAAAATCTCCCACTGCCAAGCTGTATTCCCTATATAAATTAGAGGGAACAATACTGGAGCATTAGGATCAGCACAACTGGTAATGGTTGTTTCAAAATCCCAGATGTTGCAGGAAAATCAAGTAAAATCTTGCAAAAACAAAACAAACTTCGATCTTATAAAAGTCTATAGAAGTGCTTTTTGCTTTATACTGACCTTGGAATGAGAGGAAAATACCCACAGCCCTAATGTCCTACACAGATTCTTGTACACAAACACCTGAATGGGCGTTGTCCAGCTGGATGATGCAACCACAGCAGTTTTATCATAAAGCAAAACCAAAAATAGATCATTTATTATAAAGATGTTGTGAATTTTGATAGAATTTGATTTTTAAATGCTTAAACTTGCCAGATTAAGTACATATAGCAGAAGCAGTGATAAAAAAATAAATCATGGATAAATCAGTTTTGGTTCTACAGTGTGTGGTGTGCAGCAACCCAGCAAATACACACAAACCACTTTCACCCGCAGACATTTCCCGCTCAAACTGGAAATATCATCAGATAAAAACATGACTTCTGAGGAAGAACAATATGGCAGCAGTAGTGTGCTGCCTACTTCCTTCAACTCACTTTCTGACTGGTTAGACAAATAATCAATAGTCTGAACTTCTGACCAAGACAATGAAACATGTTTGAAAGTGTTATTGGAGCGATCCAGTCATCTATCCGAGTAGGCCAGAGTGCTCAGAACTCATCACAAAAGGCAGGATTATCTGATGAACAAATGTAAGTTTAACCAGCCTTCTCTGTAATTTCTGGGACACACAGTGTCAGAAGAGGGACTTTACCCTGACCAAGACAGATTAACTGCTGTGGCTCAGGCACCCGCCCCACATGATGTGTCTTCGTTAAGGTCATTTTTAGGTCTTGCTTCATGGTATAGCAAGTTCATTCCTGACTTCGCGACAGTGGCTGCACCGCTGCGCGTGGTTCCAAAGGATTCTACAGACCAAAAACTCAGCTGCACAGATTAAGCTGACCTCAGACTGATAATGGAGAGCTCTGCTCCTGCTTTGTACGACCCATCGTTGCCCACTCAGGTAACGACGGATGCTTCAGATTATGGCCTGGGGGCAGTACTTACTCAGACTCACCCCGATAACACGGAAAGAACTGTTGCGTTTGCTTCCAGAACACTTTCACCGGCAGAACGCAAATATTCTACCATTGAGCGTGAGGCGCTTGCATGCATTTGGGCAGTAGAGAAGTGGAGGACATACTTGTGGGGGTGTCACTTTGTTCTACGTACTGACCATCAAGCACTTACGTTTCTTCTCACGTCCAAAGGTGCAGGTCACGCCGGCATGAGAATTGCCAGATGGTCAGCCAGATTGCTCTGCTTTTCTTACGATGCCACCTACAGGCCAGGGAAGATGAACGTGACTGCTGATTGCCTTTCACAACTTCCCATTGCTGCTTCAGAAGACACTGCTGAGGTTCCAGATGTTGTGGCTGCAATCTTTCAGGGGTCTGTGCATGCTGTGCCTTTTAAGGAGGTTGTAATAGCCAGTGAAGTTTGCCCAGAACTGTCACAACATAGGCACTAGATCCAAATGGGTTGGCCAAAATGCAGAAAAGATGTGTCACCTGATCTTATGGCTTACTTCAATGTTAGAGATGAATTAGCCATGGGTGACTTTCTCATCTACAGAGGTACAGACCACTTCTCTCAGAGCTAGAGAGATTGATTTAGCTCATGAAGGACACCAAGGAATAGTCCGCACAAAACAAAGATTGCGTGAACTGTATTGGTGGCCTAAAATTGACATTAGCGTAGAAAACATGATGACGTCATGCGTGCCTTGTCATTACAACGATAAAAGCGCGAGAACTGCACCTGCACTTATTCCAGTTGACCTGCCAGAGGGACCATGGGAAAAAGTGTGGGAGTTACGTATGCTGTCTGCTTTCTTGTCCACGGACTATTCAAACATCTCGAACCCATTACAACTGCAGTCTGCCATGTGTCGAAGACGCAAACATCACTTTTCTAAGTACCTTTTTCTGCTCTTGACTCAAGGAAAAGCCCAAGTCTAAACAGTCCAAAGTGGATGCCAAAGCAGTTTCAAACGAGCCGCTTCCATCTTTATTGTTCCACTGCGTTGCATTACCCCACCCACCATAATAGAGTGCTGTGATTGGCATAACACAAAACTGATTGACCAATGATAGACTGGCTGAGGCTCCTGTGGAGCGTAGCTAGACCGACATTCAAATTCAATTCAAATTCAAAGATACTTTATTAATCCCAGAGGGAAATTAGAGTTTCAGTACACACAATTCAGAGATCAGACATACATGGGCAAGATACATGACAAGAATTGGTGACTGTGGTCATTCGCAACCCTGAGTCGCGCTACCTTAATAGAGATCAGAGGGTGACATGAGGATTGGTTCAGGTGGAGGGGAAAAAAGGCACTTCAGAGCTACCCTCCACTGGGAGGGCAGCTTTGCTCTGCAAAAAAATACACCTCAGACAGATATGCAACAGACTTCAGACATCACACAACATAAGTTTCCACTAGGTGGGGTGGTGGGTTTGGGACTATCCACACTTCAGTTTCTGCAGCCACGACAAGCAGCGCATGTCACCTCAGTCTGAACAGGGGGAGGAGCATTGAGGGTTGGAGGGTTGCAGTGACCCTAGAACGATTCGGCGGCCTTCCCGCTGGGATAGGAGACAAGAGTTGAGTTGCCATAGTGACGGCACATTCCACATATCTTCTGAGGGGGGAGTTTTCGTTGGAGCCTTGCAGGCTCAAGGGCACCAGACACCATGTAGAGCAAAATCCTTTTGCCACTGCGACTGTCTAGATTTCTTGGCCAGTAATCATGCACAACCTCAAGACTGTCAGAAGAAGCAAGGCTAGTCAAAAATCACCATGACTGTCCCATGTGATACGGGCTTAAATGGTCTAAATGAAGCTTGTGTGGTGACTCGACCAAATTTCCTGTTTAGGGTTGTAATCGACCCCTTAGAGTCAAAAACAGTTCTTTAAAATCTCACATTAGGAACTGGGATCTCCTGCATGCAGTCAATTTAATCAAAACATGTATCTGAAATCATCTAATTACATGTTTTTCTGATGCTCATCTGTTGGTAGAATCATTAGTGAACATAGGATTCCTGGACTTCCGAGAAAACCTGGGCACTTGCCAAAAACACTGCAGGAGGACAAGGGAAGGCTACAAGTTTGAAACAGGAACTCTCTTGCTGTGAGGTGATTTTGCTTATCATTGCAACGGCCTAGCAAGTGGGATAAATCATCTTTAACCATCAGCTTTGGAAATCCACTGTCTCTGCATTCTAGTGGTAATTGCCTCAGCCTACAAACTCTTTCTGCAACATCTTTGGAGCTCCATCTGTTTTGACCAGCTTTCAGAGGTTTATTGAGGCCATTTTTTCCTTTTTTACATTTATTAAGCCTCATAAGGATCTCTGGGACCATAACAGGAAATATGAATGTCCCCCCCGATGAACATGCTAATCTCGTTTTGGATCTCAGGAAGAAAAATGTCTACTTTCTGGCTTTCTGAGAGCCAAACTGTCCTATTTATTCCGTAAAAAGCTGAATAAGAGCTAAAAATAGACCATTCTTGGTCTGTCACAGGGGTTATGCTTCACCATCACCTGTTATTGTGGGATTGTGTGCAGCTGAAAGCTCATAAGTGGTCCCGAGCTCTTCTGAGTCATGTTCCCATGGCCCCTGAGAACAAGACTATTCAAGGTAAAAGTTAGATGTTACTTTCCACTTAATTTCTTGTTTTCCTTCTATTCTTGCTGAGTAACACGTATTAAAGCAAAATAATAACCACCATATATATATACATTTTTTTAAGGATGCAAGCATCCAAGGCTGCCCTTAGAAAACATATTTTTAAAATTATTATTTCTAAATCAGCCTTCATTCAGTTTTTCATCTGAGTAAATCATCCCTGTGTAGAAAGATAAACTAAACTTTAGGTTATTTACTGAACATATGCCTAGTTGAAGCTTTATAAATGGTATTTATGTTGCATTTTTGTGTCTGTGTCAACAAAATCTCAGTAAATCCTTTCACTGCATGACTGCTACTTTTACTCACGACGCACAACAGAAGGGAGAAGAATAATGGAGGAAAGAATAAGACCTTGAGTCAGAGAGGGAATAAGAAGAATAAAAAGATGATTTTGCAGGTGGATTTGATTCCCTCAGACAACTCCAAGGAGACTGACACAGGTGGAATATTAATGAGAAAAGTGTAAAGATGTGTGTGTGTGTGCGTGTGTGTGTGTGTGTGCGTGCGTGTGCGCGTGTGTGTGTGGGAGCGGTGATGGAGCGAGGAGCAAGGAGAGTGAAAGAGAAATGGAGAAATGTCAATGAGTAGAATAGGGACACGGTAGAAGCCAAAAAAAAAAAGATGAAGGAGAGCCGAAGAGCCTGAAAGAAAAACAGATGGAAGGCGGGAGAGACCGGTGAGCTAATGGCAGAAGACAATAAGAAAGAGACAAAAGGAAATGATAGATAAGAAGAGAAGAAATGGTGCCGACATTAAAGAAGGAAAGGGGAGTGAGGGAGAGAATAACAAGCCGAGAGACAAAAATGTTGGGAAGGTCGTGGAAGAAAAGTCAGACACAATAACACAGGTACAAATGAGAAGGGCACTTTTCCACAACTTTTATAACAAAACTAAGTAAAACACATCTAAAATGTCTTTAGACGTGATAATAAGTTTCATAATGCACTTTTTCTTTGCAAAAATATGTTTAATAAAAAAGTAAATCTTGTGGTATCTTATTTAATTACAAAACAGAACTGTTCTTTGAGTCTCTCTGTTGCTTATGAAACTTTATTGGAGCTCAAGACGGCTCAGGAGCCCCAATAAATGACCAAACACAACCTGTAATAAAGCACTTCAATGGAAAGACCAGTTTCCCCGGGCAGGATATGAATATTAAATGAGCTGCATGTTGATTGGTCAGTTTATCTTGATGTCTCTACTGACGTGATCTATCTGGCGTTGAATCAAAAGACTGGATATTACTAGTACATCCTGGAACTTTTCATGTGGACTTCCACATTCTTCTTCGTTGTTTTCCTCTGTCCAGCTAAGATGTTAGCAGTAGCTCGGGGTAGCTTTAGCAGTGATTCTGGCTAGCGTTAACAGTAGTGTCATTAGTGTCTCGGGCTAGCACTTTACTGTGGTAAGTTCATCAACATTTGTTGCTAACGCTGAAGTGGATTGGGACATGTGGATTTAAAAGGGTGTGTCTTGCTTCTGACACGTTATACCAACTGTTCTAAGAACATATCATTTCTTTGTTGCCATTACAAAACTACTAATTTCCATCTATCCATCTATCTATTTTTGGCCACTTATCCAGGGTCGGGGGGCAAGGGCAGAAGCATAAGCAGAGAGGCCCAGACTTCCCTTTCCCCAGCCACTTGGGCGAGTTCATTTAGGGGAATCCTAAGGTGTTCCCTGGCCAGCGGAGAGACATAGTCCCTCCAGCGTGTCCAGGGCCTTCCTGGGTCTTCTCCGAGTTGGACGTGCCTGGAAAACCTCACCAGGGAGGCATCCTAACCAGATGCCTGAGCCACCTCAACTGGCTCCTCTTGATGTGGAGAGGCAGCGGGTCTACTCCGAGCCCCTCCCAGATGACAGAGCTTCTCACCCTATCTCTAAGGGAGAGCCCAGACACCCAGTGGAGAAAACTTATTTTGGCCGCTTGTATTCTTGGTCTCGTTCTTTCGGTCACTACCCAAAGCTCGTGACCATAGGTGAGGGATGGAACGTAGATCGACTGGTAAATCGAGAGTTTCACCTTCTGGCTCAGCTCTCTCTTCGTCATGATGGATCGGTACAACACCCGCATCACTGCAGACGCAGGACCAATCCGCCTATCGATGCAATCCATCTTATCCATCTTTCCCTCACTCGTGAACAAGACCCCGAGATACTTAAACTCCTCCACTTGGGGCAGGACCTCATCCCCGACCTGGAGAGGGCATTCTACCCTTTTCTGATACAAGACCATGGTCTCGGATTTAGAGGAGCTGATTCTCATCCCAGCTGCTTCACACTTGGCTGCAAACCGCTCCAGTGAGGGCCGGAAATCACGTTCTGATGAAGCCAAAAGGACCACATCATCTGCAAAAAGCAGAACCTCAATCCTAAGTTACTAATTTACCAAGAAAAACGGAGCAGCATTAGACAACTCAAGTTTCCATTTGAAAACAGAGATTTTTCCTGTGTTTACGTCTTGCATGGGGATTTTCAAAAGACAATACCTTGCCAATGTTGTCCTTTGAAATCAATTAAAGCTTTTAAGCTGTTTTTGCACATTCTTCACTTTTGTTTCACTTTATCTGGATCCTGCATCCATTGAACTTTAATCATCTGATAAAACGGCCACAGAGAGAAGATTGTAAGATAAGATAAGATAAGATAAGATAAGATAAGATAAGATAACCTTTATTACTCCCACAAGTGGGAAATTTGTTTCGTTACAGCCAAAGTAAAAGTAAAAGTTATACATCAGAGGGAGAAAACACTAAAATACAATAAGTCCGATCGTAATGAGATAAAATAAACTCAATACAATAGATAAGTTATACCTTAAAAATTGAGTAAAAAATAACCATACTATATACAGCTTAGAAATACAGATGACACTTCGTCTAACAGACAGTAAAGGTTGTTGAAAACAAGTTCAAGAGGAACCTTTAGCCAGAGAATGCTCTTCCACTGTATTTAGAATTAGCATTAATGACAACACTTTCACCACCTATTGCTGTGGTGGTGGCATCTAAACATTTTACTTACAATCAATCGACCAGCCAACCAACTTTATCTATATAGCGCTTTCCACACATGCCAAGGTGGTCATAAGCACTGGACATGATGTAAACACATAAAGCACAATAAAACCACCAAAGGCAAAACCTAATTAAATCAGACAATAAAACAACACGTTCATTCATACACATACAAAAATATTAGTATTCATGTATTGCAGATGATTTGCATGAGAAAAAGTTATTATTTGGACAATTCTATTCCATATTGTTAACTGTAATGGATTTTTGTAGTGATGAAACTCAAAGATAAGTGCATAAAAGAAGATAACGAATCACAGCAATCTATTCGATTTATTGTTTAAATGGGTTGATGAAACACAAGGCAAAATACCCAGATGAGGTAAGGTCAGAAAGGTCATACAGAGGGAGAAGATGGGAAATGAAATAAGGGAAAATAATTAATTGGTCAGAAGGGAATAAAAAGATTCAAAGTTGACCAGAAACAAGAAAGAAAATGAAGAAATGGTAGAAACGAAGGATCAAGATTGAGAGTAAAAACATGGAAGACGATCAGGACTAAGGCGAGCCTGACTCATCGACGGGAGGGAGGAAGGAGGAAGTTGATCTGGGTATTAAACCGGTCTCAGGGATCATTTGACAGGAGATGAAACAGAAAAAGCAAAGTGCAGAATCTGTGCAGATGATCAGTCAGGAGAGATGAATGCAGATGAGAAGTGGAGGTGAAGAGATAAAAAGAAGAGAGGGGGAGGAAAGGAAACAGTAGTGGAAGACTTAAATACCTGCGGTGTCACCTTTGTTGGCGCATGACGCCATCGCTCTGCAATAATATGAACACAGACAGCGGGGGCTGCTTCAAATCACATTTTTTTACTCACGCTATAAATATCTAGACGTGGTTTTGTTTTTCACGGCGCTTCAGCTTTGTTGAAGGGTACATTTTATGGTGGAGCTGAGTGAAATGAAAACAAGATGAGGAGAGAAAGCACAGCTCAGATCCACGTTACAAATCAGTTTGATTTTACGCCCCAAAAATTTGATAAAAAAAAAGAAAAAATAAAGAAAAGGGAGGCAACGAAACTTTGATTTAAAGATGCAGTCTGCTCCTTCTGGGACTTTGATTTGCAGCAAATCAGCATGCTCCATTTCCTCATCAATACCACATTATCATATTCATTCTGAGGCATTACAATAATTACCAGATGAAATCCAATGACAGCAGCATCATTTACAATTATAAGCTGGCAAGGGTCTCGCCACTGCTTTATGAATTCTGCGCTGAAGAAATGGATTCGAACGACGATGGGATTGTTCTATAGAACAGACGATAATGAGGACTCAAACAATCACAGCTTTTAATATCCTGCTCTAAATGATGGAGACCTTCTTCATGAATCTTAGGGGGGAAAAAATCACAAATTGTTCGCACAAGCATGGCGACGTCTGCATGACTGTGAAGATGAACTACAACAAGCAATCATCAAATAAACACTTTTTCATATATTTCAAAGCCTGAAATTAAAATTTTCTTTTTTTTCTGTAAAAATGTAACAAACATGCAGCAAATAAAACTGTTTTACTGCATCTTCCTCAGAGAGAGGTTGTTCTTTATTATGAAAACCTACAAATGAGTCCAAATAAAGCACAGCAGGTGTAGACAGAATTTGAATTTTCCATATTTTTTTCTGCTATATTGACTCTCAGTACAGCTTTTGAAAAACTCTTTAGGCCCAAAATGACACCGGAGCCCTGCTAAGCAGTCAAATACAACCCCATCTACATTAGAAAGGCTGGTTTTCGCCGCCTACTGGGTCAGGACAGGAACTGAGCTGCATGCTGATTGGTCGGTTCACCCTGATGGTCTGTGTACGTGCGTCCCGTTGAACGGCGGGGGCAGAGTAGCCCACCAGCTGTGAACCTATCTGGAATTCATTCAAATTCTAGATATTCTCACAACACTTTATGTGTGCTCTGACATTCTTTTTTGTTGTTTTTCTTTCATCTAACAAGAATAGCAGCAGTAGCTTGGGCTAGCATTAGCATTTACGCAGACTACTTCTAAAGTCAAAACTACGTCCATGGAACAAACCGTTTCTCCGTGGCCATTAGCCCATCCATCAATCCGTCCATTTTCGTCCTCTAATCTGGGGTCTGGTCATGGCAGCAGTAGTCTAAGCAGAGAGGCCCAGACTTCCCTCTCCCCAGCCACTTGGGCCAGCTCCTCCAGGGGAATCCCAAGGAGTTCCCTGGCCAGCTGAGGGACTAGTGTGTCCTGGGTCTTCCTTTAGGTCTCCTCCTGGTTGGACGTAACCGGCAAGCCTCACCAGGGTGGCATCCAGGAGGAATCCTAAATGGATGCCTGAGCCACTTCAACTGGCTCCTCTCGATAGAACATTTGTAATTTACATAGAAAAGCAGGTCAGAGATGGCGCAGACTTTGATAGGCTGCCACACCTCAAGCTTCCTGTATTCAAACAAATAAAACATACATAAGTTTTTTTTAAATACCACAATACATATTATCATCCCTTTTTTCTTCTCTGTTTGAAAAGGAGTAGGCTGAAGTGGAAACTTATGTCCCTACCCCTTTATACAAGTAATTTTTACTTGTTTACTAAATCTAACACAAAAACTACATTAAAACAAACAAAATGGTACAAGTCACCAAAAAACCACCAAACCATATGGAAAAAAAGAAAAAAAAACGCATCTTTTTACAACTGATACAATTTACTTTTCCTTAGAATAAAGGACACCCACATAAATCATCGATTTTCCACTATATACTTGTTCAGAATATGTTTTTTATAATTCATTTTAAACACATTTATATTTGTACTTACTTTGATTTCTTCTTCTAAATTGTTCCATAATTTAACCCCTATTATTGTGATACACATCTGTTTTAATGTTGTTCTAAACTTATGCATCTTTAAGTTTAGTGTCCCTCTCAGGTTATATCCTCCTTCTCTCTCTGTGAACAGTTTCTGTATTTTATCAGGCATTAATTTATTTCTTACTTTATACATTATTTGTGCTGTTTTGTATTTAACCAAGTCCTGGAACTTCATTGTCTGCGTTTTAATAAAACAGTTCATTTGAGTGATTCAACAACAAGGTAAATGTGGCTTTGCATCCTTGGACAACTTTAATCAAACTGCATTTTTAAAATAAGTGTAGTGCCGTTGCAGTTGTGTTATTATACGAACGGAGACCGCGATGCATCACTCTAATAATTCTCATTAGTTATCACAGATTTCATCTACAAAACCACTTTGTTCAGTCACCAATGAGTTTTGACCTGTGACCTTTGTCAGGGTCATCTGAAACTTTTTGGTCAAAAACTAAAGTTCAATCAATCAATCAATCAATCAAAGCTTTATTTATAAAGCACCTTCCGCAACCCCGTCAGGAAGCCCAAAGCGCTGAACATGGTTCAGTTGAAGGTAAATATATTGAATAAATAAAAAATAAAAGCAATTCAAATTACAAAATAGGTGAAACATTCTGGTACAGGACAAATGTGTAAAACAATGGATTGAGTGAACCAATGAAAACTGTGAAATAAATTCAACATAAAAGAGGGCCAAAATCAAACATGTTCTGGAAACGCCAAGCAGAGGAGGTGTGTTTTTCTTTTCCATTAATAGTAGTAGTAATATTTCTTACTTTACCCTTGATGCACCTTGAAGAAGAAACTGCCTCAGTTCTTTGAACACAGATATTTAACCTTGTCTGGCTGCTTTGATAGAATATACACTAAATTCAATGGGAATGTTCTTATGTTGTGCTTTTTCCAGTTATGGTCAAATGTGTCTCGTCTTCCATTTATGTTGCTCAACTTTATATTTGTGGACTATTTATTCACAATAATATACACTTTTTTAGTGATCTAAAATAGATTTAAACAGCTGTGTTTAATGTGTCTTCATGCAGCACAGGAGTCGAAATAAAAGGTGAGATAGAAATTGAAGCTAGAAAAGCAAGTAGATGTATGAGAGGTGACAAAGTAAGTGGAGTGGAATCAGACTTGAGCTGTTGTCATGACACGGCGCTGGTCTTGAACTGCTGACTCACCCTAACATATACAAGGCTTGTCCATTTTTGGACCCTTTCAGGGTCATTTCTTCATCACACCATCGTAAAGGTGTGAAGGATGCATTGGCGCTTCAACACATCTTGGCTATATTTTTAATTCAGATCTAATTAAAGCAACACTTTCTGTTGATCAGGGTTCTGCTCAAAGAAATGTTTTTGTTATTATTGTCTTCATTATGCCTTGCTTGTTCGGTAAGTGGCAAGAAAAACTGAAGAGCTCGTCTGATTTGAAGGATTTTCTCTGATTAAGGATGTTTTTTTCCCCTCTCTTGCTCTTTTCCTTTTTCTTTCTTACTGATGTGGACTGGCATAGAAGTGGAGAATTGTGTGACCCAAAGGTCTGTGAAATCCATTCAGCAGCCTTAATAAGATTCCAAAGATCCATGGTCATCAGTCTTAAGATGAGCCTGCCGTTCTTAATTTCAGAAAAATTGACTTTTTGAAAGTGCAGCGAACAGCAGGTGGAGGGAGCTGGTGTTCAGCTCTGCAGACACACAAAAAAGTACTTCATCACCCTTCTCACCAATTCAATTTAGGCGACAGCTGAGGAAAGACTTCTCTTACCTCCCATTTATTTAACATTTGCTGAGGATAACTGTACCAGTATGAGCTCCCCGTTTCTCTCTCCCTTTGCAGTCCGGCCTGTCTGCGCTGTAACAGACCTCCAGGACATCCTGTCTTAAGCTGCTGAGTGAAGGTCAGACACAACCTCCCACAAAACTCGAATCAGTCACATTAATGTGCAGAAGGCAGGAAGTAGTGATTCAAGAGGTAGTGACAGCTGTGTGGGTGGACTGACTGTGCACGAGCAAAATAGTAACATAAGAAATCCTCGCAGTGCCCTTTAGCAATGCGCCTGATGTTTGCCACCATAATGGAGGTAATTTTTCCAGCGCCGCTTGTCTGTCACACCTTAGGACACTACAAACACTTGTTTATTGATCCTAGTTCTAGATGCCATGAAAAATCATTCAAATCCATGCATTCTTTCAAATAATCGTGATGCATTTGAGTTGTAGAAACTTTTGCAACAAAAATATTATTCAAAGAAATTACCAAAGAAGTTGCAGTAGGAGCATTTTTTCATAGGTTACATAGGAGAAACCGGACGCCAACTCAACACACGAACAATAGAACACAGAAAGGAGTGTGAGAAAGAGGCAAGCCGAAAACACACAAGAGCAGCAAAAGAAGAAGCAGAAAGTACAATAAAGAAGTCAGCCGTAACAGATCATTGCATATGAGAAAACCATATAATGGACTGGGACAGCACACGGATCATAACCACTGAACAACAAAAATACAAAAGATGGATGCAATCGAGATAAGGAGACGTGGATGTGGGACCATGAACAGGGACGACGGAGTTTACACGCTGGACCACGCATGGGACTGCATCGTCGGAGAGGGGAGAGCAGGCAGCAGAGGGCGACAACGCCCTCTGCTGCCCACAGATAAACGGAGAAGGAAGTGACGCGCCACCATCAGCGTCAGCCTGAAGAAGCCGGCAGCTGTCGGCGAAACTGTAGCGTCAATAACAGGTAACAAAACCGTTTCTGTGTTTAAAAAAAGAACGACAACATGGAATGATAAATTAAAGTTTAGTTAAAAAAGGAATAATTTTAAATACCAATGAAAAAAACTAATTCTGAACAAACCTCATCCATTCATCGAGAATGTCCTGTTTTTAATGATTGGGATGTAATCCATCCATCAGACGGCCCTCTGACCGTCCCACCCCCTCTACGCGCCAATCAGACGTTCTTAGCTTGGAGCAGTTGAACAGGCAGCAAAGCCAGAACAGGCCTAGCTATGTTAGCGGGCATACTAAACCGCTATGTTTACGAAGTCTAGAATAGGGGAGGGTGTTTCCAGTCTGCATCTTAGATCTAGATCCCAGTAGCTTCTTTTTCTTAGACCATGAGTGGGGACAGAGTCTGGAGAACTCCTAACCAGCACGACTTTATGAGGCGTCTGACAGAACACTGGAGGCTTTGCAGCTGCTTGGTTTGGAGTTAGCTTCTGAATTATGGCAGAAACAATAGGTCAAAATCTAATATGTTTTTTTTATGGCATCCATTACTTTCAGCATTCCTTTATATTCTGGAGGTGTGGTTTAGGAGGTGGGGCTTGAAGAAAGGAGGCTGCACCCTGAATTATGTGTTTTTAAAATTTAGCTTGCTTTTACAGCCTTTTACAGGATCATCTCTATCTTTAACGTAAATTTTGCATGGTCGGCTCTAGTTGACAATTAGCCGCGAGGTGCCAGGTCTCTAGTAGTGGACTCAAAAATAAACAACCATCTTTAATAAAGCCATTATTTGAGTTTTTATTTTTATTTTCATAGCTGTAATGATTGTCAACATTAACAGCTTTGTAGAGTTTACGGTCTAATGCACAGACTGCAAGAACCAGGTTCTGTTCTGACCTGAAGACATTTGCTTCATCTCAAATTCCCTTTTCCTTCTCACGTCGCCCCAAACAAAACAAAACATAAAAAAAATCCCATCAACATATAAAAGAAATAAATCAAGCAACCGTTGAAAAATGGCTCCTTGGTTATTCTCACTGAGAGAAAAGCAGACACTTTTTTTTAATTTTACAATAAAACACCAGGATGGTTTCCCCAGAGGGGTTTTCCCCAAAGTGATTTGTTTCAGACTCAATACTTTCTCAGCACCTGCTCTGTCTGTTTGATTTCTGAGGCTTTTGCATTAAAAAATTATCTGTCCATTAAATGTTGAATTTACCTAACCAAGTTATGTCAACTGGCACTAAACCTATTTGATTTAAGGTACAATATGTAAGAATTTTACTGTGAAATTTTTACAAAACATTCTAATGTTTCAATCATGTTGGAAGGAAGGTTACGTCGAAACAGATTTCATTCTCAGTCAGCTGGAGGGTCGTCAGTTTTTCTCCTTTCAAAATGGCCAAAGAGGGATGTAGTCCTGGTTTACAATCTTTGAGTAAGTGGGTTTGCCAAATCTGTGCCGGCTAACGCTGCAGCACCAGGATTTGTTTTTCAACACCAGCTGGCAAAATGCAGCAGTGTACAGAACCAAGCCGCACCCCAGAAGTTATTTCTTGCACCCCTAAAGGTTGGTTTATGCTTGATGCGTCCGCGAGGTCCGCACGGCTCCGCGCGGAAAAGTTGCGTCATTTTAACAACCACGCCCCTCCACCGCGCCTCCGCACGGCCCAGAATTTCCGCAACGCGCACCTCGGAAAATTTCTAACCACGCGGATGGACGGACGCGGAAAAACATGGCGGACCGGCAAGAACTAGTATGGCAGAGGTTCGTAAATACAGACATTTGTATGATTCAGCTCTCAGAGATCACCGTGATCAACATGTTGTAAATAATTCTTGGAAATAGCTCGCACTGTCGGAAAAGACGAGGACGCTGTTAAAAATGCTGAAATGCCATGTTGTAAACAGTCATTTTTACTTCCACTATGGTGTAGTGTTGGGTGCATGCCGTAGAGCTCCATGCTGCCCCGTTCAGTTTGGGAGAATATTGGCTCACCGCAGAGACAAGCCGCACGAACCATAAACGCTGCGAGTTTTGAAGCGCGTTCCATCCGCGAGCCGCATCACCGCGCAGAAAGTGAATGCGTCAAGCATAAACCAAGCTTAAGAAGCCACGCATCTTTTTGTTTTACTTTAATATTGAGGTAAAGAAGACTAGAGGTTAACGCTGCTTGTCAAATAAAACCTTTGTCGCTGAGCCACAGCTGGCAACAGCCATCAAACTCACAGAAGGGTAGTGAGAAAGTGACAGGAAAATGGGCTGCAGTACCCAATTTTAACCACAGAATGTCATTCTTACACAATGCATTTTTAAAGCTTCAATGGCAAATTTGGAAAACAAATTAATCTAAAACATTGTTTTCATGCCTCTAAAGCCTGGGGCACACCAGAAGCGGGCACACCACGCAGCGCCAGTGGTTTAAGAAGTCAAGTAGTCCCATTGCACGCGCCGCGTCACTGGGCGCTTCTTGGAAAGTCACGCAATAGTCACAACATCACGCGGGACGTGATTCTATTGTTTATACGTGATCAGACTTGCCGTTGTGTTTTGTGAGACTCTAATTCATTAACAGTGGGTAAGTACGCTATTTATTAAAATATTTTAAGATCAATAGTACTTTAAAGTTATCAAAACTGCGGTTGGGTTTGTGCCGTACAGCCATTCTGCGTTGTAATGTCTGTTGTACTGCACAATGTTGTAAACAGCCACGGCGTCACTTGGGAAGCGATGCGGCGCTCCCCGTGTGCCCACTCTCATTAACTCATTCACTGCCATTAACGACTAAAGTCGTCACTTTAGATCCAACCGTTCACTGCCAATGGCGACTTAAGTTGTCATTTGCATTTGTTTACTGTGTGGGCGTCGGAACGAGCCCCCGTGCCGAGAGAACAAACATCTCAGCTCTGAAGCTGATCTTCATCTGCATACGTCACATGTCACATGATCAGGAAACAGAAAATCCATGTGTTAGGAGATCGTTTTGGCCGTTCCTGTAAAAAAAATTGAGGCACGAACCGGAAAAGCTTCTGCTGATCACAATTCGACAACGGATTATGAAAGAACGGATAACGCTTGAAACACGCGGATTCTTCCTGATGTAAGAGGTGAGTCTCCTCTTTGTTTTGGTTGTTTTGGCGTCGACATCATCCTAGCGCGCAACGTTCTTTGACTCTTAAAAAACAGTAAAAACGGCGAGAAACGCTGGCAGCGAAGGGCTTTAGCGATCAGGAAACAGCCGGCAGTGAGTGAGTTAACTATAACGGCTTCTATTGAAAATAACAGTGCGGGTGCGGTCGTGACACGGCGTGTCCACCACCGGTGTGCCCCCGGCTTTAACGTTCTAATAGTGTAGCTATAAATTGTGGAGATGAAAATGGAAGGATAAATTGAACAAAGTTCTTTTGCATTTGTCTAAAACCCTCAGCCAACAACACGTTTCAGACAAAAAGCAGCTATTGAATCGTCCGGTTGTCGGTCTCGCTGAACCATCGCAACTTGTTAGGTTTTCTGTTCATGATTGTGTATTTAGCCACTGAACGCCTCTGGTGTGAGAGGTTCTCCGCTGTCAGGGGAGGAGAAATTACCAGCTGCTACCACTTCAACTTTAGGACAAAAATTAAAACACCATTTGAAGTCACGGACAGTAAAGAACATTCGGGCCTTGAAAACGGCGACTGGTGTTTACTGCTCTCTTGTTTCCTCCTGGGTTTCTGGTTCCAGCAGAAGCATCTCTGGGAGGACATCTGAGGAGATGGGTGAGTGTTCTGTGACTGTATTAGTGTTCAATATCCAGCTTTTATGCAGATTCATTATAACAGCTTTAAATGTAAAGAGTAATATAATTTTTAAACAATATATATATATTAATTTTCTTAGTTTTTTTTAAACGTGCAGTTTAACAACTACAGAGAGTTGTATACATTTACTTATAACATATGACAAGGTATATTACTCTTTACATTTAACGCCTTGGTTCAGTGGAACCAGTTTGATTAAGTAAATTCAACTATTAATTTCTTACAGTGCAGCTGAGCCTCGAATTGAACTTCCAGCCCATTAAAGACAGTTTACAGGTGAT
Organism: Nothobranchius furzeri; assembly: GCF_043380555.1. Taxonomy (NCBI): domain Eukaryota; kingdom Metazoa; phylum Chordata; class Actinopteri; order Cyprinodontiformes; family Nothobranchiidae; genus Nothobranchius; species Nothobranchius furzeri. The sequence goes on from NC_091755.1 coordinate 34,134,172, forward strand.
TCTCTCAGGAAGTTTAATATAGTTTAGCAGGTATAAATTCTACTTTCTTTTTGTAAATAACCTCTACAAATATTGTTTGTTGATAAATATTAGATAAATACTAAAATTGACTCTAGTGCAGCACCTCACATGGAAAAAGAAAACAACTTATTGTCCAAATTTCCCATGAGCTGCACAAAAACAAATGATTTGTGTTTGAAAACAGATTTGTTGTGCGTTCATTCCGTTTACTTCAAAGCTGTTTTATCTTGCACTATCATCTGCGATGTGCCGAAGTGTGTTTTTCAGACTTCACAGCATCTGCACATAAACATTGAGTGTTACTATCTACAACAGGGGTGTCAAACATGCGGCCCGCGGGCCGGATCAAATCTATGAAGGTCAATCTGTTTCAAAAAGCACAAACCTGTAGATCTGTTGCGTGTATTTGTACTACATGATGGGTGCTTGAAAACAGTGTGTGTGTGTGCGTGCAGTACAGTGTGAGGAGCTGTACACCAACACCCGTAAACCTGTAAAGCTAAATATGCACCTGTAAGAAACACTCACATGCATTTGAAATAAAATACAGTTGTGTGTGACATTTTCAACTACAAGTCTGTAAACACAAGTGTACAGATCTGTTTCTGCACACGCTCAACTTTTTTATTACAGTTGCACAGCTTTCCTCTCACACATCTGATTTTTGAAACTATTTTCACGATTAATATGTGTCAAAATGCACAAGTTTGTAAATTTGTTGTCTGATTCCGTACAACACAATGTGGACTTGAAGATTGGATGTGAGTGTGTGTACCGTAAAAGGTGAGCTTGAAGTTTTGAGGTGAGTGTCTGTGCATTAAAATGTGCGAAGCTGCACATCAACATGTGTGAAATTGTGAAGATAAATGGTACTTGTAAGAAAAAGTAAATTGTATGTGAAACAAAATAAACTTACATGTAAAATTTTCTTCTGCGACCCAGTAAATACAACTTCTCAAATACGTTTCTGCGCATGCTCAGTTGTTGTTTTACAAGCGCACAACTCTCCTCTCGCGAGTCTGACTTTTGAAACACTTCTGGCAGGTTGTGTGTTGCAAATTGCAGCTGTGTGTATCTGCAGAGGCGAGCGGAGCAGGGGATGAGGGCGAGGGTGGGGGCGGAAGGAGGAGCCACAGAGGGAGGGTTGTCATTGGTCGGCTCTGGTTTCCAGGACAACAGGCTCAACCAATCAGAGTGAGAGCTGCGTTTTTTCCCTCGGCTTTCAGTCCGCTGCCGTCTGCAGTTCGCGATGGCTGAACGAGCTGGGGTAAGTACATTTCAAAGGACTTTCTAAACTTATTTTAGTCATTTCCTCGTCTTTTTATTTAAACAAGGTGACACACTAACATAACGTCATGCTATTTATACCATTATTAAGGCCTTATAAGATATTTGTACAAATATGTAGTCTAGCTAAAGTTTATATGAGCTGCTTTGCTAAGTTAGCAGAAACAAAAAACGCCACTGCTAACACTGAAGTCTTACATTAAGGCCACTGTGTTTGGGTATAATCCCAGGGGTGTTTCTCAATGTCAGGCTTTGAGGACACTGTCCTTCCTTGGTCAAAGAAAACAGTTAAATGGAGCTGACTTGCGTCACGTGACCAGGGCTCCCGTGATGGTCACATGACGTGCGGCAAAGTTATAATTATACTTATAAGTTGTATAATGAGCATTTTACTTTTTAAATTGCGTGTATATTGCTTGAATTACATGTATAAGGGAGTTACTAATTGCTGGCCACCGAAGCTGCAACGATTAGGCAGCACCAACTAACCAACTTCTGATTAAAAAAATAAACATTTTAGATATCAGCCTGATAGTTACAATTAGTTTTTTTAATCACCAGTAAAACAATAAAAAGTAATCATTTGAAACCTTTAACTCTTGTTTCCTTTCTCGGGGATCCTATTTTCAGGCACTGTTTAGACCAGCGGTACTCAGCTGACAGTCTGTGGGCCACGTCCAGCCCGCAGGTTCATTCTTTGTGGCCCTTGGTCCACCAGGACAGGGATGCACTGACATCTGGCCAGGTCAGATGTCTTATCTGTTGTATTCCGATGCCAGGAAAAGGCAGATTGCAATGCTGAGGTATTCATTTCTTAAAACTCAATAAATATGAGCATTTCCTAATTTCACTTTTTAATCATATGCTATTTTATTTTGTCACATTCAGATGGTTCTGGACCACATCACCTGGCCGGATGAAGAAGAGCTGGAGGATGACAGCGAATCTCCTCTTGCTGTGAAATGTTAGATCACAAGCTACTTGCGTAGATTTGTTGAGACAGGTATTTGGCTTTTTTCTGGTTACACTCAAACTACAGCTTTGTTTATAAAGTGCTTTTCAAACAAAAAAATGAAACTCAAGTAGCTTCAGAGGAAGAAAAAAAATGACCCACAGATTGAAAAGACCTGACATATCCCACAAAATTCATTGTCAATTGAAACCCCCTTCCCCGACCCAGTAACACGCATATACACACACACACATACCCACATGCACACACAACACATTAGAGAACATATGCAAACACTGGGCAGAGCTCAGATGAGTCAGGAAACGCCATCAGGCGAGCCGTCTGACCCAACTCCAGTAGATCCACAGCAGCAGCCAGGGCACCGAGACAGGTCTCACAGAGGAGGGAGGACAAGGGCCCCCACCTACACCCAAGCACTACCTGGAGAGCACCCAGGCCACTGCCGCTGACCACTGGCCCTGAGGCAGAGGGCTCCCACTGAGGAAACGCTGTAAAGTATTAGAATAAGTAAAAGAATGAAATAAAAAGAGGTAATGTATGAATAAGTAGTGACCAATATAATTGTAGAAATAGTAAAACAATATCAAATCATAAATATATAACAAAACTTTCTTAAAATATAAGAAATTTAATCATAAATAATAAGCAGTTAAAAGCTAAGCTAAAAAAGTTCATTCTTCGGCCTGCTCTTAACATTTCTCTCTGGTCCTGAGGTCCTCGGGCAGCCTGCTCCAGAGGCAAGGGCCATTATATTGTAAGGACGCCTGACCATTGTTGTTTGTCCTGACATTCGGGATCACAAGGCGATGGCTGCAAGAGGAGTGCAGAGGACGTGAGGGTTTGTATGGTAAAGTCAGTTCAGAAAGGCTAGAAGGGCGAGGACCATTATGACACTTTAAAACCATTACAAAAACCTGAAAATCATTGGAATAAACCTTAAAGTCATAATAGGTTTAAACAGTTGTCTTTCACAAAATGTGTACAATCAAACTATTTTAGAAGCCTTAACCCTCCCACTGTCTTCATGGGTGACCCCACCAGGAAAGACCTCACCCCTGCCACATGGACCTCAAGGGATAAACCATCAACCCTGCTCAGTGGTCAACTTTCCTGGTGGGGTCACCCATGTAGACAGTGGGAGGGTTAAAATGAGTAAAGTGTTTTATATGACACAGCAGATAAGGTGGGTTTGCTACATTCTAAGTATCTTGTGTAAACATGGCACAGAAGATCTTTTATATCTCATTTGTCTTTGCCATTTTTTCTTTTCTTTTTCAGTGTCTGAAGAGCAAAGGAAGCAGCTCGTGAAGTTTGGGGTTGGATGGGAGAAACCCATGAAGGATATGAAAGTGGAAATAATGCAGGCAGACCATCCAACCTCATCTAGCTGCTTCCATATTCTATGTCTGCCCTGCCACTACACAACATTTGATGTTTCGCAATCATCTTGAAAGTTGCATAGCAACCAATGTTCATGGTTTTGGATTGATCTAAAGTTTAACGTCATGCTATTTGCCAGTGCTGTTCAGGTTATACCAAACAAATCTTTTTTTTATTTAACCATCAAGTTACAGCTGAAAGTTTCAGGAATATTGAGTTACAAGTAAGGCACAGCTGTGTTATATGATAAATGTTTTATTGTAATTTTACAAGTAGAGAAATCATTTTCAAGATTGCATTTTATACATATGCAACAAACAAAACGTTGCTGCATCCAGGGTCATGACAATAGAACAATATTTTTGTAGCTTAATGCTAAATGTTTTTTCCTGTCACTTGCTTAAGTTCAAGATGTTATTAATAAAATAATTTTTTAAAAACTTAAAACATTTTATTGAATTCACAAATGATTGTAACCTATATTAACACGTTAGACTTGCAGGTTTTTAAATAAAAAAAAACATCAAATTGCAACAAAACTTTCATTATTCTCACAAATTTGGGAATTTCAATATCCAAGAGAATAAGAAAGGGCAGTTAGATTTTTAGTACACACAAGAAGATTACTATAATTTTAACTTAAGAAGGTTTAATTCTTTTAGTTTGCCATCGAAGAATATTAACATGCAAACATTTTCAAATGCTCACGAGTCATTTAATCTGTACTTTCAAGTTCAGATGTGGTAAGAGATAACGGAGATTAAAATAACGTGTTCAGTTAGATAATGGAGACTTATGAAGATCCTTCACAGACATTTTATACAAGTCATTGATGACAAGATGCAAAAAATGAAAGATTTTATTATAGCCAATGGTTTGCATGTAATGCCGTGTGGCTAAATAACTGTCAATCCCAAGATTGACCTCAGTGGATCCACAGCTGCACAGAGTCCAGAATATTCTCCTGGACTTAGCGGGCATTCAACTTCTGGAACTTGAACACTAGAGTTGTGTTCAATGTCGATGAGTCCACTGGATTCCCATTCAATCTGTGGAATGTAAAGCTCCTGCAATAAAATGATTTTGGGCTAAGCACAGAATACGTTCTTCTGACCACACAACGGAGATGGGACATTCAGGAAACCACGCCTGCAGTGTCTAATCTGCGCATAGAGGACCGAACACACTCCCACTGAAGTCTATATCCTTGTGACTTCAGCAGACCTTTCATCATGGTGACTTGAAAAGCGCTATATAAGTTCAATGCATTATTATTATTATCAATCTATACCCTGCATTTTGGTTTCTGGCATGGATCTGTGACACTAGAGAGTCTAGCTCATCGTGAGTCATGGTGCTGTAAGTTTGGCTCACACTTAAACCCCATTCTTTCACTTGCCTGTGTAATGTAACTCTAGATATCCCCAGCAGCTGTGCAATACACGTGACAGGTAAACCTAAAGAAATGAGGTGTTCTGTGTATTTCTCAGGAATAAGTAGTTTGGGACGACCAATGGCTCCTCTTTCGTGAGCAACAATAATTTGTGCTTTTTTATTTTGACTGCAGGTCTCTGATAAACTTGGGCAAGTGCATTTAAAATGTCCTGAGGGACGTCAAATGGTTTGAGATAGCACCCAGAATAACCAGCTCCTGACAACATACAAATTCCAAAAAATCGAGATCTAGAGGAACTCGATCAAGCCAATTAGAGGAACGGTTGTAAAGTCTTTCAAGCAGATAGTTGAGCAGCAGTTCCTGAAAAACAAAAATGAAGGGTTACTAAAAGAGCCATCAAATGCAGATTTTAAATATCACATGTAACAGTTATTATTAATAGGATCCCCGAGAAAGGAAACAAGAGTTAAAGGTTTCAAATGATTACTTTTTATTGTTTTACTGGTGATTAAAAAAACTAATTGTAACTATCAGGCTGATATCTAAAATGTTTATTTTTTTAATCAGAAGTTGGTTAGTTGGTGCTGCCTAATCGTTGCAGCTTCGGTGGCCAGCAATTAGTAACTCCCTTATACATGTAATTCAAGCAATATACACGCAATTTAAAAAGTAAAATGCTCATTATACAACTTATAAGTATAATTATAACTTTGCCGCACGTCATGTGACCATCACGGGAGCCCTGGTCACGTGACGCAAGTCAGCTCCATTTAACTGTTTTCTTTGACCAAGGAAGGACAGTGTCCTCAAAGCCTGACATTGAGAAACACCCCTGGGATTATACCCAAACACAGTGGCCTTAATGTAAGACTTCAGTGTTAGCAGTGGCGTTTTTTGTTTCTGCTAACTTAGCAAAGCAGCTCATATAAACTTTAGCTAGACTACATATTTGTACAAATATCTTATAAGGCCTTAATAATGGTATAAATAGCATGACGTTATGTTAGTGTGTCACCTTGTTTAAATAAAAAGACGAGGAAATGACTAAAATAAGTTTAGAAAGTCCTTTGAAATGTACTTACCCCAGCTCGTTCAGCCATCGCGAACTGCAGACGGCAGCGGACTGAAAGCCGAGGGAAAAAACGCAGCTCTCACTCTGATTGGTTGAGCCTGTTGTCCTGGAAACCAGAGCCGACCAATGACAACCCTCCCTCTGTGGCTCCTCCTTCCGCCCCCACCCTCGCCCTCATCCCCTGCTCCGCTCGCCTCTGCAGATACACACAGCTGCAATTTGCAACACACAACCTGCCAGAAGTGTTTCAAAAGTCAGACTCGCGAGAGGAGAGTTGTGCGCTTGTAAAACAACAACTGAGCATGCGCAGAAACGTATTTGAGAAGTTGTATTTACTGGGTCGCAGAAGAAAATTTTACATGTAAGTTTATTTTGTTTCACATACAATTTACTTTTTCTTACAAGTACCATTTATCTTCACAATTTCACACATGTTGATGTGCAGCTTCTCACATTTTAATGCACAGACACTCACCTCAAAACTTCAAGCTCACCTTTTACGGTACACACACTCACATCCAATCTTCAAGTCCACATTGTGTTGTACGGAATCAGACAACAAATTTACAAACTTGTGCATTTTGACACATATTAATCGTGAAAATAGTTTCAAAAATCAGATGTGTGAGAGGAAAGCTGTGCAACTGTAATAAAAAAGTTGAGCGTGTGCAGAAACAGATCTGTACACTTGTGTTTACAGACTTGTAGTTGAAAATGTCACACACAACTGTATTTTATTTCAAATGCATGTGAGTGTTTCTTACAGGTGCATATTTAGCTTTACAGGTTTACGGGTGTTGGTGTACAGCTCCTCACACTGTACTGCACGCACACACACACACTGTTTTCAAGCACCCATCATGTAGTACAAATACACGCAACAGATCTACAGGTTTGTGCTTTTTGAAACAGATTGACCTTCATAAAATCCAGCCCACGAGATGGTTGTGTAAACTTTATTTTCATACTGTACAATGTAGAGTGAAAATAAACTTATCTTTGTGAGCAAGTTTCCTCTGTAATGAGTATAAATAAAACAATGCTGCGCTCAAGACTCACACAAGAACTTGAATCACATCCTGAAGTTGGCGCCACTCAGGATGAGACTTCTGATATTGATGTGCTGGTGAAAGCTAAAAGATGTAAAGTAAAATGAGTCAATTATACTTTAAGTGCTGCATAGAACTGATCTAGCCATGCGATCTGTAAGCTCTTTGAATCACTAAGGAAGTTTTTATTTATTGATTGATTTTTTATTTTTTTCAAATTTTCAAGTACACTTCAGGTGTTGTACTTGTACTATTTTGGATACACTGTCCTCAGGCTCCAGCCTTGTTTTATATATATTGTATTAAAACAAAGAAAACAATCTGAAGTTGTTTTTAATTTACCGGTCCGGCCCACTTGGGACTAGATTTCTCACAATGTGGCCCCTGAGCTAAAATGTGTTTGACACCCCTGATCTACAACCTTCTTTGCACACTATTGCAAAAATCAGTGATTTTGTTGTGGAAAAACCAAAATTTCAAGTATTTTTACGAGTTTACATTCACACTGGTTTCCACCTGGCTAATTCCATCAGCAGCATTAGTACAGGAGGTTGTGCTGAACATCCAAGGTGCAACAGACCAATTGTGCTGTTCATAAATGAAATACGGGGTAGCAGTTAGGCTAGAGGTGCTAAATCATTAAAATGACCAATAACTCAGATCAGAAATCTTTAAATGTGCAAAGTGTGTGTGAGGATTCACTTTCACTTTGGAATGAAAACATACTTAAGGGCAAAAGCTGTGATGAACTTTACTTGCAAACAGAATGTTGTTGTTAGTTTCACTCTATAAATTGGATTTGTAGCAAACAAACAATGTAATTGTGAGATGTATGTGACAAAAACACACACATTTCCACACAACTGGCACAAATACAAAGGAACGGGTGGGGAAAACAACGGAAGACTCTTCAGAAAGATGAAGAGCCCACCTGGCTCTCATTTTAGTAACGGGTTCACTTTGAGCGCCAAGGAAGCGCTGAAGAAGAAGAAGACGAAGAGCAGGGTGGGGTTGGTGAGTAGGGAGCAGAGGAGGAGGAGGAGGGTGAGTAAATGAGGGAGTAACGGTCGTCTCCATGGTGAAGCAGTGGTCGCCATGGTTACCCAAAGAGCCCAGGTCAGCGGCTTCAGGAATGTGCATGCCGTTTGCTCACACACACACACACATACATGCATGCACACACCGGTCATTATTTGTGTTTGTATGTGTGTAAGTGTGTCGTGTGATGAAAGCTGTCGCATTGTCAGAGTCACCGAGGGGTGTGAATATCTACCCTTCAGCAGGGAAGAAAAGAGGTGTGTGTTTTCAGTGTGTCACAATGAGACGGTGTACTGTTTCATCCTTTTGCCTCCCGTCGAGCGTGCACGCTCACATCTGGTGTGTGTTGCTGTTTGTGTGTTTGGATCCCGAAGGCGTGTGTGCAGCTGGGTCAAACAGGTTCATAGCAGAGAGTGGGTGACGAGATAACTGCGACTGGAGCGATGCTGGATGGTTCTGAATATTTTTGTACCTCTTTTTTGTCTTCAAACCTCAAAAACGGAGGGAAAGTTAACTAAAGATGTGTTGCTCCGGTGCCATTTCGGTCTCTGAAAACATTCCAATTTTTTTTTGCATTTGGTGGTTGAGCACACACTCACAATGCTTCCACCTCTCGCCACGCTCACCCAAGCACAAAATCAGAAGTTCATGCAAGACGTTCACTCACAATATTCCCAGCGTCTTTCCACCACATTTAGACATTTCACATGGTTACCATTAACTGCAGACATGTCTCAGAAACGCACCGACCGCTCTAACACTCTCTAAAGTGGTTTGATTCGTCTGGCTGTGTCTTATTGATGCCCCTGCAGGAACCCTCATTGATCTGAATGCCCAACTCAAACAAAAGCTCTTAAGACATAAAAACGGCAAACTCTTTCAGTTTTACATCAGGGAAGCAGTAAAAATTGGTGTATAAAATATGTGACAGTTATAAAAATGTGTATATTCATAAAATGAAATAAAATAACAGAGTTTACAACAATGTATGCAATGGCAATATTCCTGGCTGCCAGTTGAATTTTAAGCACCAGCAAGTAACATCGCCAGAGTTGTTTAGAGAACCTAAGCCGGTAAACAGGAGTGACCCAGAAGTTATTTATTTTTCCCATGAGAAACCCGGCATCGTTTTGTTAGTCTAATGTCGGGAAAAGAAAGCTAGAAGCTAACATTGAGCTAACAATGCTAATGGTGAATTAGAAGCAAATAGACGATTCTAGAAACATCAAGCAATTCTTTAATTACTAACAACTTGATGTTACAGTGAAACGTATGTGTGAAGTTAATAATGGGTCAATCGTGGTGTTTTACTAATTTAATGAGTCATTCAGAACTATGACAGCAAACTAACAGCAAGACGGCAAACAACCACACGCTGTAGTAAGTGTAAGTGGGCTGCACGGTGACGCAGTGGTTAGCACTGTTGCCTCGCAGCACGAAGGTTGCAGGTTTGAAACTCGGCTGCGGCCTTTCTGCGTGGAGTTGCGTGTTCTCCCCATGCATGCGTGGGTTTCCTCCGGGTACTCCGGTTTCCCCCACGGAGCACAACATGCCCTATAGGTTATAAATTGTAAGTCGCTTTGGATAAAAGCGTCTGCCAAGTAAATAAACATAAACATAAATGTAGTAAGCGATCCGTACCTGGCAACAGCAATAAAACTCACAAAAAAGTTGAGAGAAAGTAACTTTTTGTTTAGAAAAATGGGCTGCAGTACCCATTTTGACCACAATGCTGGTTTTTACTTCATTCTTACATATTGCACCTTTAAATAAAGTGTGAACACAGCCTTGTTGATAGCTCCTTTTTACATTTGAATCCAATTAAACCAGGTGAGTTCAAGTACTTATTTGCTTAACTAGAATTTCTTTTGAACTGAAAAACAAATATGAATCAAATGTTTGAAATACAAACTCATAAAAACAATCTGCATTTCCTTCATTAGTGCTTTTTTTAAAAGCGAGTGTCTCCCGTATTTCCTCTCTGGAGGCTTAAACAGCGTGTGCAGGTTTTATTCCTAGAAATATCTGCAAACTACTAAAGAAATATGTCCTCCAGTGAAGACTCCTTTCCACCTGGACGTTTAACCTCTCTTTCCACTAATGAGCCGAGCCTTTACATGGGGACAGAGATTTGTCACCAACAGTGTGCCACTCAGATGTTATGAGACCGGATAATTACAGCAAACAAAGTGATGAATGCAGAGTGCTGCTGTTAAAATGCTGAATAAAGAGAAGCAGGGCGAGTTGTGATTAAGTTCTGCTATGAAGCTTTGGAGTCCCTGATGAAGACCTTCATGTCTGACCTCCCTCTGGATGGAGAGCTGAAACAGAAGGAGAATGCCCCCCTAATAAATGATCCTGCTATGCTCTGTCTGTACACTGGAAACTAAAAAGGTTTCATGACCCGAGGGCTTTACAGACCTATTGGAAAGGCACTGAGAAAGGTCATAAATTCACAGAGATCAGCAGAAGGGAGGGCTGCAGCTCCGCCAGTACCTGGGTAGTCTTAAGTAGGTCTGAGGTGTTTTGAAGGTCAAAACAAAATGCTCGGAACGGCTGGCTGAGACAGCTGGAGTCCCACTGGTTCTCAGACCGCTGCCCTTTCCCGCTCCTGCAGAAGATCCTGGCAGGTTTTCCACTTCGGTAACCAGTGCATTGTTAGCTCATTTTCAGCTCACACCAAAGCCTTCATGAGAACATAAATAACTCCCAAGCAGCACATCCAGAGGAGTTAAACAAATACAATTTTTATATTTTCAAAGGAAATGACCGTTTTTGCACTGACTTGAATGTGATGTCACTGTGATGAACACCAACTTGAGATGGTCCTAGTAGTGCCTCTGCAGCCAATCAAATTCAAGTGTGAATATTTGTAACTGAGTTACAAACACCCCTTTTGAACGCTAGACAAAGATGACGACAAGCAGAGACAGCATGGACACTCTCCATCATCCACGTTTTGACTCTTCTGTTGAAACAGGTGAATCTGCATGGAAATCAAGCTTCAACACAACGGACTCAGATCTAGTAATAAAAAATATATATTTTGCTGACTGAGTTTTGCTGTTTGACTAATGTCACTAACATCACTGTTTTTGGTCGAGATGCCAAAGTTTCAGCCGTGTGAATCCTCAGCCAGACTGAGTCAAAGTCAGCCTTACAGCTGTTTTTTGACTCTTGACTTAATTAAATAGTGGGGCCCGAGCTTGTTGTGAGGGTGGCACTGGCCCACCTGGGCCCCTCCTAAGACCGCCCCTGGAAAACAAGTCAGGAAGAGAAACATCCAAACTTGATGCCACGGCTGTCAACTGGTAAAAAGCTGGAATGTATCATTTGGATTGGGAGTGAGTCTCTGCCTCATGAAGAGGACTACCTTGTGTTGGGTAAGAGATGGAGCGATGGAAAGGATATTACTCTAGTCCAGGGAGAATCAGTCCTGGTTCTCGGGGACCACTTCCTGCATTTTCTCTATGTTCCTCTGCACCTAAACACCTGGTTTGAATGAATGGATCATAACTATCAGCCGTAGTATAATTTCAGCCGTATCTTGATGCTAAAATTGAACAACTTTTCTTATTAGTGATGCATTTAAAACCAAACCTGACAAACTTTTTTGAACTTGAACTTCTAATCTTAATTGTGACCCAGCTCTGACCCCTGTGGCTTTCTAAGTGACCTCTGCCCTCTTTGACATCATTTATCATCAAACTAAAACCCTCGTGCACTTTGTGAAAGGCCTTTGAAAGGAGGTGAATGGACCTCCTGCCTCACCTCTATTGTCACCGTGTTCAGGCTTGACCTGTGCTCTTGGTGGTGCCTCGGGCCCCATCTGTGAATACAGTAGTTCACACTGCATGACAGACACTCAAGGGCATTAAATACATCAACAGAGACATCAAGTCGTTCTAATAATGCCTCGGCTGGAGTGTAATGCCTCTTGAGGGTTCCTGCAATTATATTTCGTACAAAAAAAAACTCAAATTAGATCTCTCATGACGCTTTAACGGCACCTACTTGTGCTTAAGCCCTCTCACCATCTGGCTTTAGTGCCAGAGTATGTTGCGGGACCATACAACGTCTTTTAAAATGGACTAAAATTCAGAATTTCTTGTCAAATTTTAATATATAAATATTTTTTACTTTTATGCAATTGAGGCACCGACCACATGCTGCTTTTGTGCTTTAATGAAGAAAAAAACACATCTATGTACCGACTATATTCAGTCCATCAGTTCTGGAGTTTTAAAACTTGTTCCACTCATTGATGTTAAGTGCCTGACAAAGAGTGCAAAAATAGGCCTTTTGCATGTTTTGGGTGAAGTTTTTACAAAAAAGTGTCACCCAATTACTTTTAAATGAGTGTATTATTGATGCAGACCTAGGTAAGTGTTTCTACTTACTCGATATACCTCAGATTCTGTGTTTTGATATGTTTTCCTCTGTAGTGACCTGCTGTGTTTGGGGTAAACAACATTCCTTTCCATTCTCATCCCAGGGAGGAGGGCAGGAACTGTTCCCCACCGTCTGTCTGAGAGCAGAGAGCCGGCAGGCAGGCAAGCTGGATAACTGGCTCCCTTTTTTATTGGCTGGATAGCTTCTGGGCGGCTGGATGTTACACTTCGGTGGTACGGAAAAGCCTCTGGAGGGGGCCAAATAGTCACTGATGATCAAAATAAAAATAAAGAATTTTATATTAAATGTTAGGTTTGCTGCATGCACAAATAACACAAAAGCTGTCTTTAGGTGAAGACTGGTGTCCAACATTTAAGCTCCGTAAATCATGTTCCTTATAAAAGGGCAGACAGCGCTGCTTGATGCATTGAAAACAACATCATTTGTATCAACAATGCAGGAAGAAAAAACAAGATGACAATATTCCACAAGGACATTTTGCTCGTTTCATTTTTGTCACACACTACTCGTCCTTGGCTGCATTAATGTGAAGTCTGGTAAGCTGCACTTTTCAAACATTAGATGGAAAACGGGGAGGATTTCTACCATACCATACCATACCAACTTTATTTATAAAGCACATTTAAAAACGGCATGGCAGCCGACCAAAGTGCTGTACAGAATAAAAAGTAAAAACACAATATAAAACAATACACAGTCAACAATAAAATGCACAACAAGGCAGATAATCACAGTCAATAAAAAGACACATAATAAAATAATAAAAGTCAGGGATTTAAAAATGCCTGGTCGTAAAAATGAGCCTTAAGCAGCGACTTGAACCGGAGGAGGGATGGTGCCAGCCTCACTGAAAGAGGAGGAGCATTCCAGAGTGTTGGAGCAGCATAGACAAAAGCACGCTGCCCCCGCGTTTTGTATTTCATTGATGGAACCCGAAGCAGCAGGCAATCAGCAGAACTCAACGCCCGGTTCGGCACGTAACGAGTGACAAGATCCAACAGGTAATCCGGAGACAGACCGTTCAGGGCCTTAAAAACAAAAATCAGGATTTTAAACTTGACTCTGAAGTTTACGGGTAGCCAGTGAAGCCGCGCCAGTACAGGTGTGATATGGTCTCTTCTAGGGGTGTTTGTTAAAAACCTGGCTGCTGCGTTCTGTACGACCTGAAGCCTGTTAAGAGCAGAGGCAGGTAAGCCAATTAAAATGGAATTTGCATAATCCAGTCGGGAGGTGATAAAAGCATGAATTACAGATTCCAGGTGTGCTCATTTCAGGATTGGTTTTAAGCGGACTAGTCTGCGCAGCTGATAAAAACACGATCTGACCACTGCGTTAATCTGAGGGCCCATGGAAAAGTGTGTATCCAGTTTCACCCCCAGGTTGGTAACACACTGCTTGAGGTCATAAGGTAGAGTGGCCAAATCAGAAGATATGTGTGTGGTTTTGTTAGGGGTCATCAGGAGTGCCTCAGACTTAGAATCATTTAGCTTAAGGAAATTGTTGGCAAGCCAAACCCTCACTTCAGCCAAACATTGGTCCAGAAGAGAGAGGGAGCCTGGTTTGTTCAAAGCCAGGTAGATCTGGCAATCATCTGCATAAATATGATAGCCCAGGCCATATTTCCTCAGGATGAAACCCAGGCGGAGGATGTAAATTGAAAACAGGAGAGGTCCAAGCACAGATCCCTGCGGGACTCCCCATGGAAGTGGAAGGAATGTAGAGGAACAATTACCCAACTGAACCTTGAAAACTCTTTTTGACAGATATGAGCAGAACCACTGAAGTGAGGTACCCCTGAGCCCTACCCATGACTCAAGTCTATCCAGCAAAATATTGTGGTCAACGGAATCGAATGCTGCAGAAAGATCTAATAGTAAGAGCAAAACAGGCAACTCAGAGTCAGAAGCCACCAGGATGTCATTGGTCACGCGAAGAAGGGCTGATTCGGTACTGTGAAGTGGCCTAAACCCACACTGGAACACATCAACTGTGTAAAACGTGGGGGCAGAAGTAGAGATGAGCAGAATTTTAAAAAGATTGTGCAAAATTGTGCATTCTAATCAAAACAAACACACGTGACGTGGTTCCACTTATTTTGTTGGAAATGATAGCGCAGACCTGCTGTTGTTGTTGTTTATCTACAACATGACAAAATATAACCACTCAGTCACACAGATGAGACCATTTTGGACTCAGCCAGGGCTGGAGTTAGGTCCTTACCGGACCGAACAACGAAGAACCGAGCAGCGAGGAATTGGCTGCAGACATCGTATTTTCCTCCACAACATCTCAGTGGTGGTGTTGCAGCCAGCGGGCCAGCTGGCGCTGAGACGCAGGGCAGCTCACAGAGCTAAATGACTTCAGCGTAGCAGCACAAATACCAGTGTGAGGATGAACGAGCACCGCTCTGCATGCAGGCAGCAAAGCATTCATTAAATTAATTCTCTTTGGATTTTCTGTGATTGTCATGTTACCAAACTCCACACACACACAACCATTTAATATCTGCCCTTTTCCTCTTTACATCACAGTGTCAGAACTAAGTGAAGTCTTGATTGACGCTACACGCGCTCTGTGGGAGGAAACATATGGACGACGTTCGATGAGCGGCGGCGCATGGAGCTTGAGCGAGAACTCTCTCTAAGGACGTTGCTGCCGCAGATGGAGGTGTAACAGATGCGAGGATGACTTATGGAGACTCAAACAAAATTCCTCGGGCCACCTTTTGAGTGCTGCAAACCCAAAAAAAGATTGGCATGCCGTTTGCTGATAAGTGCTTTTTTGTCTGAACAACAGAGAAGAGCATTGTGGCCAAAACTACAAGCAGCAGCAGGGGAAGGTACATTGGCCAAACACACACTGTGGAGCTGCAGACTTCATGCTACTTGCTGGAAAAAGAGCTTAAGATTGTTTTTTTTGTCCCCCTCTAGAGGGAAACACTTCTGCTAATATTACCAGAAATAACGGATTCACTGGGGCTACCTCTAATGAAGCGTCCTTAAACCAAACTCTGTAATCTTAAGCTACAGAGACAGACGGTCCCTCGGCACCCTTCTTTGTATTTTCATGCAATCAGCATACATAAGTGCAAGAGCACTTCAACAAATTACATCGACTGCTGCTAGCGAACGGCATCCGCCAGAAAGTTTTTGGCGTGTGCAGTTTCGGTGTGCCGCTGCCACTGAGCCACTTCATCAAACACACAGATGGGGGATCGCTCACCTGCGTCTTCATACCATTGTCTTAAAATCTGCACGGCCTCTTGAAATTCGCACCGGCTTTCATCTAAACTGCTGTTTCCCTCCACCTCATCTCAGCCTTTGTCTTTCTCGTGTTTGTGCTGCGAATAAATTTGACTAAACTCGTCTCTGCTCGTGCAAAAGCACGGCTCGGATCCCGACGTTACCTTGGCAAAGGCCGTGCAGCAGGAGGTAAACAACGGTTCAGAGCCGTTACAAATTATCCAGGTTGATTTGTCTTTTCAGACAAAATGTCACTGATTGCTTCTCAGCGCGTAGCCACGAAATCTGGTTTGCTGGGCACAGCCTCGATAGATCTGACGCCGCTTTGCCTGTTGTTGCTTTTATGCTCATTTGAACAGTAACAAGCCAGCGCGAGTGTATTCAGAGAGAAGACATTGTTCCAGAGGAGCGCTTTCTCCCAGCTGCACGTGTCATCCAGCAGCAGCGTGTTTGCTCCCCATCAGCAGGAGAGAAGAACCAGTAGCAGCTGAACGGGGACAGAAACACACCAAAAAGACGATTAATGGAAAAGTTAGATCAGATCCCGAACCTGGAAGTGTCATGTTCTGTGTCCCCTTGGTCCCCAGCCCCCTCCTGTTCTTCCTCTGCGTTCTCCTCATGCGTCCCCTTGTGCTCTGTGTGTCCTTATACTTCCCCAGCCCACTCAAGTTCTCCTCATGTGTCTTCTTGTGTTCCCCAGCAACCTCTAGGCTTCCTCATGTTTCCTCCTAGTCACTCTGTTGTAGTTCCTATTTGTTTGCATTAGTCCTCCTCACCCCTCTAGTCATTAGTTGTTTATCTTTGCCCTTAGTTTCTAGGTTTACTTATTTACTGCATGGTGGCGCAGTGGTTAGCACTGTTGCCTCGCAGCATGAAGGTCGCAGGTTCGAAACTTGGCTGCGGCCTTTCTGCGTGGAGTTGCGTGTTCTGCCCATGCATGCGTGGGTTTCCTCCGGGTACTCCGGTTTCCGCCACAGTTCACAACATGCCCTATAGGTTATAAATTGTAAGTCGCTTTGGATAAAAGCGTCTGCTAAGTGAATAAACATAAACATAAACATTTAGGCCCTGTCCACACGTAGCCGGGGATCTGCCAAAACGTAGATATTTTTCTACGTTTTGGCCTGTCATCCAAACGAAAACAGATCTTTTTAAAAACTCCGGCCAAAGTGAAGATCTGCGTTTTCTCCGTTTTGGGTGTCTGCGTGTGGACAGACAAAACCGGAGTTTTAAGGTCCGCAACGTCACTTTCCGCGACAAAAAAATGCTGACATCACGTGTGCAACCTGTGTTTACACTAGCCGACAGCATGGATGCCCTCAGAGCTGCGCTCGCTTTATCAATTGTCCAAGCGCTTTCTGCTTGTTTGTTTTTGCAAGCGGAATTACTGCTCCTTACGGAAGACCACAGACGAAGGACGAGGTTAAGAACGGGGGAAGTACTGCCGCCTACAGGTCTGGCATGTCCTTAACAACGTATTTATCCGGGTACGTGTGGACAAAGTATTTTTTTTTAAATGAGGTGGTGTGGATGCAAGTTTTTGGAGGGGCGGATATTCGTTAAAAAAAACGGCTACGTGTGGACTAGGCCTTAGTGTTTTATAGGTTATGGTTTATCTTGCCCTCTGCTTGTTCCTTCCCCATTTAGTTTATTTATGGCACCTGTCTTCCCTCTAGACCTCACTCCTCACACCGGTTACCTGCTCCCCTGATTGCTTCCCTTTGTGTTTAAAACCCTGTCTTGTCCTCTCTCGCGTTTTGCCCGAGTCCGTGCTCATATGAGAGCTTCTGCTTTTGTTTTTTGACCGCTCAGTGCATTTGGGAATTAAGCCTGACTTTTGTTTTGCCTTGGGACTTTGGCGCATCCTCCTTTAAATAAAGGATTTATTTCTTTACATCGGCTCCTGGCTTGAGTGATCTGGTGTTCTGCGTTTTTGGGCCCTAACCTCCTGCTCAGCGTGACAGGAAGTTGTTTCACCAGGTTATCCCGTTTTAGTTCATTTCAGCAATCAGCGGCAGGATTTTATTCTTTTCCTGAGAAACTTTTATTAATACTCTTTGTAATTGGCTGCTTCTTGGTAAAAATCAATAACCAACCCATAAACAATCCCAGGAGTCATTTCTTTACTCTTGAATGACTTTCTGCAGTGACTCACGGGAGTTTTAAAACGCTTCTAGCTTTGCTGCACATGTGTTAGCTGCTTGTACCTAAACAAGAACAACATGAGGATGTTAGTTTTATTTGGGTACAAAGTTTTTTGTTACTAAAAAATGATGTTTTGTTCTGCTGTGGAAAAGTTACAGAAGTTGTTCCACCACAAGCGTGTGTGTGTGTGTGTGTGTGTGTGTGTGTGTGTGTGTGTGTGTGACAAACACAAGATATCAGAAAATATAAAAAAAAGTAAAAGCCTGCAAGGCGACATTCACATATTCGCACCCTGATGAGCTACTTTTTAGCCACAGCTGCCCTGGGGCGCACTGACAGAGGCGAAGCTGCCGTACACAGGCACCACCGGTCCCTCCGACCACCACCAGCAGGCAAGGTGGGTTAAGTGTCTTGCCCAAGGACACAATGACAGCAACAGAGTGAGTGGGGCTTGAACCTGCAACCTTCCGATTACAGAACGGGCACTTAACTCCTGTGCCACCGTCGCCCATAACGCCTGAACAACAGAAAGGATGAACATTTACGGTGCAGATGGAGCAGTATAAGTAACGATCATTCAAAGGCTGATGAATGCACAAAAGTTTTACATTTTGATTTAAAAGTTACATGAGTTGGGGCAGATTTGAGGTCATAAGGACGCTGATTCCATCTGTGTGCAGCATAGTAGCTAAACGCAGCTTCACCCTGATTGGTTCTGACCCAAGGTTCTACCAGCTGACTACTTCCCAAGGATCTCAGAGCCCTGCTGGGCATACGTACAGGAAGAAGATCCAACATGTACTCTGGCCCCATGCCACCGAGTGATTTATAAACTAGTAGAAGCACTGACATTGATTTTGTAGTTTACTGGTAACCAGTGCAGAGATTTAAGAACAGGAGTGATGTGTTTGGTTCTGTTGGTTCTTGATAAGACTCTAGCAGCAGCATTCTGAACAATCTGCAGTTGCTCCACAGTTTTTATTTTTTGGTAAGACCTGTCAAAAGTCCATTGCAATAGTCCTGCTGGACAACCTCCTACCAAAGTGAGAGCTAAAATGCATTTCTTGATATTTCTGTCACCAGTTTACTCTCCCCCCCCCCCCCCCCCCCCATCCATCCATCACCCCATGTCGTTCCATCTCGAGGACAGCGTTGTGTGGTGATGCAGCCCTCTGGTCCTAAAGAGCTGAAACTGTCAGCCGGGGGAGCGGTGAAATGGAAAAATTTAATCGCATTAAGAGAAAAACCTCTTTTCATTTGTAAATTCCTGGGACACACTTTTCATCCAGCCTCCTTTTCTTCCTCTCTCATACTTACCTCTCTCTCTCTCTCTCTCTCTCTCTCTCTCTCTGTCCTTACCCCGACACGGCTGCTGAGCTCAGAAAACATTTGCCAAGAACTCAACGCGCACATGCGCACACACACACCAACACTCACACACCTCACAGTCTCCCTTTCTATTCTTCAGCCATGGATTTGACATACCAGGATGGAGGCCTATTGGATCAGTGGGTGCACACACAAACACAAACACACTTTGTAATTCCTTTCCATTTCTCCCTCAAATGAGTCAGAGATCAAAGTCCATTTCAACGACTCCGACTACCCCCTCCCTTCTTCCCACTTTCCTCCCCACCTTCTCTTGGTTTTTTTTATCACTCCTCCTGAAGAGACGTGTTCCGGTTGCATGTCCTGTCCATGTTGTCCACATTCATTGTGAATTCAGCTCCACGGCAACCCCTATCTCTGTGACAGAACACACACACACACACACACACACACACACACACACACACACACACTCACACACACACACGCACACACACTCCATTCCAGGGCCATTCCTCTATGCTCTCACAGATTATTGACCTCCTTCTCCTAAACACACACTTGAAGCACACACTCTGCTTCCATGGGGACGAGCCACCTGAGGAGCTCCGAGGATTAACAAACCAGTTCAAACACAGTTGAGAGCTTTTTTCTTCTCTCCAACTCCTTTAAAGAACGCCTCTCTCTCTCTCTCTCTCTCTCTCTCTCTCTCTCTCTCTCTCTCTCTCTCTCTCTCTCTCTCTCTCTCTCTCTCTCTCTCTCTCTCTCTCTCTCTCTCTCTCTCTCTCTCTCTCTCTCTCTCTCTCTCTCTCTCTCTCTCTCTCACACACACACACACACACACACACACACACTGTGTGAGTTAGTTCCTAATGAGGCATGACAAAAGTGAGATTTTCTGTTACAGAATGCTCCTGCAGCAGAAATTCATCAGGGATTTAAAGTAAATTTGCTTTCCAGCGATCACCTGCAATCAGAAGTGCTTTTTCCTTTTTGAAAGGAAAGACCCCCCCCCCCCCCCCCCCCCCCCGAACAAACCTTGAATTAATTAAGTCTTTATTTGAAAGGAGGCGCGGGTACGTTTAAAGCGTAATAACTGCAGCTCTCTTAAATAAACATGCTGCTGTATAACTGCAGTCGGTGGAATTATTTTTTCTTTCTTACAACTTTGAGATAAAAATAAAAAACTGGAGTCTCCTCTACAGTTTCTCTATTTCTCATCCTTTCCCATTTTTCATCAGCTGTAAATGTGATGGTTGCTGTCCCCGCTGAACCTGATGGCATCTATTGTGTGCAAAAAAATACGTGTTAGCCTCACATTCCTGCTGGGTACTGTCACTCCAGGAAGTACAATAGACGTGCTTTCACACTGCAAATCTTTTAGTTTAGAGCTGCGATGTCAGCCAAACTGTAATACTGCTCATTCCGCTCTGTGTGTGTGTGTGTGTGTGTGTGTGTGTGTGTGTGTGTGTGCTCCCTCATTTGCTCACTCTCATTCTACCTCTGGCCTTTAGGGGGAGCTCTAGTGCAAAGATGTTCCTCCTTGTTTTCAGCCACCAGTCAGAGCGATTAATTTATGGCTCAAAATGAGAAGTACTTCCAAATACGGATCATTTCTGAAACGTTTTACGATTTCAAGCCTAGACTTTTATGAAAATCAGCAACTATTTAAGGTTATCCTGGTATAACTTTAAACCCGGTACCAATAATCTGTGGGCAATGTTGGCCAGTGTTTTACAGGTGGTCATTTCAGAGCCATGGAGGTCACATTTAAACTGTAAAATCCCTTTAAGATAAACACAGGCATCAGATGAGACCACATTTTGAAGAACTTGACTTGATTTGGTTACCAAGCGTGTTTGCCGACTGAAGGGAGTGAATTCTGTGATGAAATTAAAATGAGTTTGAGAAATGTCTTATCTTGTTGATCCACATGCAGCCTTGACTCAGCAGCACGTCTGTGTTTTATAGTCAGGCTCCTAATGACATCAACCCTTCATCAATACCACGCAGCGTGTTTCAAACCGGAGCTGGAAAATGATGGAGAAATCAGCGAGTGTCTGGCTTCTCAGGGTGGTGAAAATGTCACAAAAACATCTTACTTTTAATAGAGTGTAGAGTAGATAAATGAGTCGGGGAAAAAAATCTGTCAATCCTAAAGAATATATACCGGTAG
This sequence comes from Nothobranchius furzeri, assembly GCF_043380555.1. Lineage (NCBI taxonomy): Eukaryota > Metazoa > Chordata > Actinopteri > Cyprinodontiformes > Nothobranchiidae > Nothobranchius > Nothobranchius furzeri. Next base: position 34,155,693 of record NC_091755.1, read on the forward strand.
TTATTCTGTAAAATGTGGAGCGAGGCGACTGTCCACAGCATCCTTGGGATCTTCTCAGCACAGCTTTATTACCCCGTCTTTCCTCTTATCTGCTCCCAGTGAGGCCCATTTCTGTCCAAACACGGCAGTTTTTGAAATCACTATCTTCATCTCAATCCCCTTGCTGATCCGTTGCCACAGCAACCTGGCATCAGACCAGATGATCTGACAGTATTGTCTATATATAATCTGACAGATGAATTGTTGTGTGTGTGAGTGTTTATGTCCATGTGTGTGCACACACGTGCACGTGTGTGTGTGTGTGTGTGTGTGTGTGTCCACAGTGGTCAATGGGAATTTCTGGTTACTTTTTTTATAATAACTGCTCTACTATTAGACAAAAGAAAGAAAAGAAGAGCAGAGACCAGTATGGCAGATAAATAAATAAACAAAAACAGGAGCAGCAACATGACTGATAGAAAACGTCACACCACGTTTTAACAGGAGTCAGACGTGAAAAGGTCAACATGCTTTTGTGAGACAAACATGCGGCTCACATTCTGAGCGCTGCAATGGAAACCAAAATCCAGTTAGGAGACATTAGCAGGTTGGTTGTTCTACTTTTATCTTCTGAATAAGAAACATTTAAGAGTTTACACCTTTGAATGTGGTTTTTTTATTTGAAATTTGTCAGATTTGCAATCATTCTTTGAATTGTTTGTTTTTTAAGTGTTGTTTAGTTTTTCTAGAGATGCACTGATAATGAAACTCTGGGCTGATATCGATAGCCGACACCAGATATTATTATTGCTGTTACGGCTGATAATCAGTATTTAGTGATATAGTATTTATTTATTAACATATTTCAGGAGGATAAAGCCACTTGAGATGAATCATCTCATTTTCCAGAATATGAAAATTATTTACCACACAACAAACAGCAACTTGATGGAAATAAATATCGGTTGTTAATATTGGCCCAGTTATACTAATTATAGAGCTCCGGACGTCACGTGACTCTCAGAGAGTAGACGCCATGTTGGCAGGCAACAAAGAAAATGAACGGGATCGGCTTGGATTTTACTTCGTCGGAGTTTACTTCACACTTTAAAACCGAAGAAATCGTTTTATGTAGTCAGTAATTAAATAGACTAAACATCTCCAACCCTTACTGTGCCTCTGGGATACTTTTTAAAAACACCAGAAGCTGTTGGAGCAGACCTGGCCAGGGAACGCCTTGGGATTCCCACGGAGGAGCTGGCCCAAGTGGCTGGGGAGAGGGAAGTCTGGGCCTCTCGACTTTGGCTTCTGCCCCGCAACCCGACTCCGGATAAGCGGATGAAAATGGATGGATGGATGGATGGACAAATAACAGATTTACATGTAAGTAGTTTAAATAGAGTGCTGTGCTGTTTGAATGTATAAACTGAACGCCAAGAGAAATCACTAGACTGATTTATTTCCGTGAATACAATAAAAATGTCAGGCAGGAGCATCTCAGGATCTGTCTGAGATCTGGCTCGGTGAGACAGATAATAGCATTCCAAAGTGCTTTTTATGTGTGATCTGACAAGTGATCAACCATTGCTTAAAAATTAAATACAGCTTAGCCGGTTAATTGCTGTGATCATAAAACACGGAAATGGCAGCACGCAGAAATCACGAGGCAACGTTTTACGTGATGTTTACTTGTTGCTATGAGTAATAAGACAGAAAAAGCCACGCCAAAATAAGTTTAGGAAGCCCACTAAGAATCGTAATAAAAGCATTTAAAATAAATACCATACACAGTTGAGGAAACGTTGGTTTAAGTACCTGATATGAAGTGGTCGCTGCATAAGCGAAAACCTTTACTCTCGGGATCCCACAGCTTCATTTAAGCCCGGTCACTAGTGTGTTTTATTACAATGATCCAACGTTTGCGGCGCTCCGGATCTTGGGGAATCCTGTAGATGGCTCATTCCTAATGTCGTCCGTGTCTGTTCTGCATCCTGGGGCACAACAGGAATCTACCATATTTCCCGTCTGATTGAGTTTTCTGACAATAACAAATAGTCCAGCTGCGGGCTTCTGCCTGCCAACATGGCGCCGTTTCGATTTGAACCGTTGCATGCCGGGAGAAGTGACGTCAACTCCCGGAGCTCTATAGATACTGATGTTAAAAAAAATAACATCGGCCAACACCGATATCGATGTTGATATGCCTCCTAACTCATTCACTGTTTTGAGAAGTTTTATCTGGCCCCACAAAATGGCCAGTATTTGAGGGTTCTACAACCCCCCAAGGCGCTTTACAACACAATCAGTCATTCACTTACACACACAGAAATTCACACACTAGTCCCTTTGACCACCAGGCACATCAAAGCATCCAACACAGATAGGGTAAATAATCATTGTGTTATGGAACAGAATCAAATAGGAAACACTGAAAAAGAGAGTTACGATTATCAGATAATTGTTGGTGTGTTTTTATTATTATTGGTAATTTATGTTGCAGCACCAAGTCAAAGTCATAGAATACCTAAGAATCAACAAAATACGGTTGCATTTTCGGTTCCCTCCATGACTGAAGTTAGAAAAGCTAAAAGCAACAGATATAACAGAACCAGAGCACATCTGTAAACAGAGATTTGTGGAAGCAGCTGGAGAGATTCCTGCACAATACATAGAGAGTGTTCACAAACACACGCATGCAGAGCAGACGGCGTGAAGATAAGCAGGAGCAAGCTAGAAGGCACAGACGCAGAGATGAATGGATGGTAAACGTTTTCCACACAACGTCCTGCTGTGTGATGGAGACAGCTGTGTTGCAGAAGGCTACTGGGGAAATAAAAACAAGGAATATATTTGACACCATGAATAATACAAATGTATAGATCAAGTAGACAAAACAGACCTTACTGTCAGTTAGATTGACGCAAACACAGAGTTTTGTTTTCCTTTGTGAAAGTAAAGATTACGGACCATTAAGCTCAATCAAGTGTGACACGAAGCCCAAACAAAGAGAGCCGCAAACAATAATGGAGGAGGATGACACCGTCCACCGACATCCGCATTAAAGGATACAGCTGCTAGTACAAGAATGACGGTCATTAATCCTAATAAATGTGTCTCATCAAGAGAGAAATAAATTCTGACAGTCCCACTGTGAAAATCTAAAGATCATCAGCAAGGACACGGAGGCGGTAAAAAGGGAATTTATAGGAAAGCCATGAGAGCACAGGTGCTCTTCTTTGACCAGCTTATTAGCTATTGTGTGTCGGTGACAGCTCTAACGGGAAAAGGGACAACTTAAAGAGAGAAATAGAACTTGGAAGGAATGGGATCTAAACAAAGAGCTGGGATGGAAATATAAGGGAACCGATGGAAAACAAGAGAGAAGCAGCAGCGTTGTAAAGAACAGGCAGGAAAACATGAAGAAAATCACTTCATGATGTAACAGATTAAAAACATGAAAACAGGCGTTATTGGTGTTGCACTTTTAGTTTTTTTATGTCACAAATATAGCCCCAAAACATGTGATATGCAAAACCAGGCCTGTTTGGCCCATTTAAATGGGTTATGAGGGTATTATAGCATTTACATCTTTCAAAAAAGCAAAAACGTTCTTTTAGTCGGACCTTTCCACTGATGTGTAAGCGCTGTGAAAACGTGGTGCGCTGCCATTACAGTGGATGGGCGTGTTTCCAACGGCCCGAAGCGTGTGTCCCAGAAGCATAGTGTTGCATCCCACAGCTGAATTTACACTTCAAGGCCATATTTACTACAAGCTACACTTCAAGAAGGTGTCAAGCTTGCCAGATCAGACTGGGTCGGACACAAGAGCGGTGTAAAAACATCCGGCAAGTTTCAACTTTCTAGTAAAAAAATGACGTCCGTTCCTGTGAAACCTCCGAAGACTCCGGTAAACACACCAGAACATAAAACCCTTTCTGGACACATGTTACTGTCTTTCTCCATGCTTGTTATTGTGTGAACTTGCAAAATCACGAGTGGTCTGGCAACTCTCGTGGGACCAGCTGCGTGGAACGCTTTGCTGCCGTTTTGCGTCTGAAACACTTCTAGTGGGAGGGGAGCACGAAAACGCGTCTAGACTATTACGCTACCACTAACGCATCGGTAAAACAGGTCCGGATTTAAAATGAGTGCAAATTTCAAAAGTAAGCTGAACAGAAACATTTCACAACCTTATAGTAAAGTACAACACACCTGTTCACCGCCATCAACTTAAACTTCAAGGTTTCGGAGTAAATTCAGGAAGTTTATAGACACTTTGATCATTAGACTAAGTTTGACAAATATCACTATTACCAATTTAACTTATTGCAATGAATTGTACCATGGAGCAAAATTACTTCACTTAAGTAAGTTTAAAGCTTTATTTGGCAAATTTGGACTCCATTCAGCTGACAGTTAATTGTAGAGTTAATCTTTTTTAAATAGCTATTTGTGAGATGGGTTTGTTGCAGAAATAAAAATGTAAATGAAATAAAACAGATTTTTTTCAGTTCTTCCTTTGTCCTTAAAATACTGCTATTTTGTTCTTTTTCTCTGCAAGAGACTTGAAATGCATGGAATGGAGCCTGTAATCTCCTCTTTCATTAGTAAGCTAATGTCATTTCAGCTCAATTGTATTACGGTGACACCAAATCCAATCTTTGGACTGACCTGCTAGCTCAACACCTGAGCTGGATAACAACATCAAAAGTCAAAGGACAGGGTGAGTTTTATAAGGCAATGTTTTGCCTTTTAATGTGGAAAATCAGACATGGAGATAATAACGTGAGGTATCATTAGTCGTCTTCTAGTCAAAATTTCTCCTAAGGATGGTGGACCTTCGACCCAGCGTCCTCTCATACTATCCAGCGTTTGATGCTGACGTCATGGAATAAACATTCTACACGCCCGTCAGGGAACTTTTCCTATGAAAAAAACTCATCAGAACACATCGGAAAATCTAAACTCTGCTTTCTTAAAGAATTTTTCCTGAAATGCTTTAGTAGATCAGAAAGCTGTCGAGTTATTACACGCTCATGCACCAAAAGGGTTGCATCAAAGGTGTGTGTGTGCGTGCGCGTGTGTGTTTGTGGCATCCCAGTCTGCCCATCCACGAAGAACACTCTGCTCTTTATTTTGCACGTGGCTTCTTCTTGTTCTTCAGCCTGATTAATTTTTTCAGTTAGCAAATAAAAAAACAGTAAATTTGCAGCATGAGCTAGTAAATAAATAGTTATAAAAGATCTAATACTTGGGCTGCATCCTTCCATGTGTGGATTTTAAGGCAGATTATAAACTGGCTCGTATGGCGTGTCCTGTATTTTTTACGTTTACGACCACCACAGTGAATGGATCTTGGGTAAATAAGCTTTGTGTGCCTGGGAAAGCTTTCTAAAAATGTAATCCACCATTATTATTACTAGACTGTAATAATACAAATAACGCTTCCTAAAAAACACTTGTTTCAACTTTCAGACACGACCATTCAGAGCTTTGTGGCTCCGATCGGAACTTTTTAATCCCAGAAAAAATGGTTTCTGTCTTCTTCAACAGCTCGGTGCGTTTCCACAGATAAAGGAGCTTAAAAACAGCAGAAAATATGGTTATACTGCAACGGTAGGACTGGTTCAGTTATTCATCCTACGGTTTAAGTCAGTTGGTGTTTTTAAAGGTGAGGTTCACTGAGAAAAGTATAATATACTGAGATTCGCATGCATGCTGAATGTCAAAATGGCCTTCAATCTCTTTTTCCTGCATTAGCGGGTGAGAAAAGACAGACGGGGAATTACTCGGGTCAGAAAGAGCCACACAAATAAAAGTTACACTGTAAAATTTGCATTCATGGACTCACCCATCTCAGGTCATGATGGGGAAGGCCATGTTGATTTTTTTTTTTTTACCGTGTCCTGTCTGGCTGTGAAGCAAGCAGAATTGATGTCTGAATGCTGGTGACAAGCCTTACAGATTTACTCTCAGGTGGAGCATCAAAGCGTTTGCTTTTAATGTCACGCCTGATACTTAAAACTTTATTGTTATTGTTGTTGAATGCATTGTAATTCCGACCAGACACGGAGACAGAGGTGAAAGAGAAAGGAAAAGAAAAGGTGGGGAGAGAGGAGGAGGGGGGGGGGGGTGTTCCACAAAAATAAACAATGAACAAGAGTCTGCTTCTAGACCTGCAGAAAAAGACAAAAAAAAAGGGACACAACAACAATACAACAAGATCTAGCCATCACTGCGTCAACTTGATGAAGAAAATATATAATCAACATTGCTTAACTGAAGAATCAAGATAATAAATCACAGTGCATTAAGTGCCCACCATAGTCTTAAGACCTGTGTTTAACGTTCCCAAGCCCATACTTTTGAGAGCACCTGTGTGTGTACACGCGCTTGTTTATGTAAGGTTTCTCTATAGGAGCGTCCAACAGAGAGTGCGAGGGACCACAGATCCGCCCCCCAAAGATGCGCAGGAGATGGGGGGGCTCCAAGTCCCAGAGATCCAGGCGCTGCCCCAGAACACAGGAACCCCAAGGAGACTGCAACCAGGAAGGCACACTGGGTACAACCATCACCGGTAACCAGAGTTTGACCCTTTCTGCTGGGGTGCTGATGAGCAGGCTCCCCCGCCCAACGCTGAGCACAGCAACCCACCACCCCAAACCCCAACCAGACGGCCAGATCTCCCTCCTAGCCTCCAGCCCCAGGAGGCCTAGCAACAACAGAGGTGGCTAAGACCCCTAGTCTCCCTCCGCCTGCTCCAATATAGTGTTGTGTGATCATGAGGTGTATTCCATGGCTGTGGTGAGTGGGCAGTGCGGGCATCATCCGGCCTATGCCAGCTGGTGCCACCGCACCACCCCACTTACACCCTCAGCCATCAGTGTCTAAGTGCGGTTTAAAATTGGAAGTGGGCACCGGCACCCGGGAGGAGGCTGAAATATCCCCCTGCTAAATGCCGTTGAATGTGCTCACTCCCAAGGCCCTAAGTGTGTGTTTGTGTGGAATGTCGTCAGTGGATGTGTATAGGGTGCAAATAAAATTGGGGGGCAGGTTGCCACAAGAATGCGGAAATGGGGTCCATATCCGCACTCCCTGACTTGCCCACCCCCCAAGGTCCTATGTGTATGTTTGTGTGATGATGTGAGGGAGCAGGAGGAGAGAAATATGCGGGGATGGGGAGGAATGGCTGGCTGGGCTTAGCCCTCCAGGGAGCCAGCTCCCCTACTGGCCCCAATAGGCACCTCTGTTGTCAAACTGCCACCCAGGGCATGGAGACCCCAGCCCATCCTGCCAGGGTCCAAAGCAGCAGCATTACAGAGCCCCACGGAGTCCGAGGGCACCAACCCAGCCCCACCTCAGCAGAATATCTATGCCCATCCCTGCATTTGCAAAACTTCCAGAATATATAAGACATGGGACATCCAGGTAAGGTTGGGTCCTCCCCCTCCTGAACCTCCCCCCTCCCCTGTGATGGAACGGCAGAGGAGCCAAGGTCTACCTGAGGCCCCCGAACCCAGGCCAGGCACTGCTGCGTGTTCCTGCCTTCTTCCCGGCAGCATACATGTCAGGACAAGACCCCCAAGGCCCCGCCCAGATCCCCACCCGGGGCCGGCCACCCCCAAACCCCGAGCCCCCAGGCCCCCACCCAGACCTGCCTAGGGGCATTGCAGCCGCCAGGCAGTGACCCATGGCCGCCGCCAAGTCCCCCAAGGGGCCCCACTCACAACTGCCAGTAGTCCACCCCCCGAGGCAACCCAAGCACCTCCAGAGGGGGGCAACGGCCCCCCAGTCCCAGACACCCCCAGTGAACCCACCTCCAGGGAACATCCGGATACTCCAAACTCAGACACCCCCCCCCCCCCCCACCTATACCATCCCGTAGGACAACATCAACGGCCCCCCCACCCTCGCTATGTGATGGAACCGATCAAAGGGGCCCAGAGAGATTCATCTGAAGTGGAAGCAGAGGCTATATCAAGTGCAATATGATCTAACAAAAGATTTCTATACTGGTTAATGCAGAGAGTTTCTCTATTTTTCCAATTCAAGAGGATAGTTTTCTTAGCGATGCATATGGCAGTCAGAACCACGTGAACCAAAGATGTTTCAATCGGGACATTGTCCAGGTTTCCCAGTAAACAGAGAGAGGGGGAAGTTGGGATGTGACATTTCAGACACTTTGACAGATCCTCACATACTCTACCCCAAAATTCCTGGACAGGTGGGCAGGACCACAGTGCATGAATGTAATTGTCAGGAATGTTGTTTGTGCAGTGTGTACAGGTGTCAGACGACACAAACCCCATCTTGAACATCCGATGACCTGTATAGTGTACTCTGTGTAGAATTTTGTACTGAATTAATTGTAAATTGGGGTGTCTGATCATTTTAAAAGTTTTTAAACAAGTTTGGGACCAGAAGTCCTGGTCAAAGCTAACTGATAGATCCACCTCCCATTTTTCAATAGGGATTGCAATTTTATCGTCTATTTTGGACAGTGTCTTATATACTTTAGACAGTAGTTTGGGGGGTTTGAGATTATAGAAGTCTAATACCCTTGGTGGTGTTTGTAATTCTATTTTATTGAGCTTAAATTTTTGTTTGACTACAGATTTAATTTGGTGATATTCTAAAAAGCTATTCTTATCCATTCCAAATTGGGAGACTATTTGATTAAATGGAATGAAGTCCAATCCTTCATATATGTGTTCCAGGTATAGGATTCCTTTATTTTTCCAGTCCGGAAGGTTCATCATTTTTGTTGTTTTGCAAAATGTCAGGATTATTCCAGATAAGTGTGCGTCTGCATGGTACTAGTGAAGACTCTGTCATTTTAAGATACTCCCACCATGCTGTCAGAGAGGTGCTGATACTAATACTTTTGAAGCTTTCATGTTTTCTTATGCTTGAGCTAATAAATGGTAAGTCTGAAAGCTCTATCGTATTGCAAAGTGTCTGTTCTATATCTAACCAGGACTCATCTAGTGGGTTATCTTGCAACCATCTTGGTATATATTGTAGCCTGTTGGCTAAGAAATAATAATAAAAGTTGGGTAAATCCAGTCCTCCTCTGTTTTTGGTCTTCTGAAGCGTTTTTAAGCTAATTCGTTGAGGTTTATCCTGCCAAAGGAATTTAGTAATTGAGGAGTCCAGAGATTTAAACCAGTCAGCTGGTGGTTTGTTTGGGATCATCGAGAATAAGTAATTTATTCTGGGTAAGACCATCATTTTAATTGTAGCCACTCTCCCGATGAGTGATATTGGTAAGGATTTCCATCTTGCAAGATCATCTTCCACTTTCCTTAAAAGTGGGATGTAGTTTAGTTTGGTTAGATCTGCTAACTTGGGAGAGATATTAATTCCCAGGTATGTGATATTCCCTGACTCCAATTGTGTATTAAGCAAATTGACAAATGAGAAATGAATTGGTAGAACTGTGGATTTTAACCAGTTTATAGAGTAATCTGAAACTCTGGAAAGAGTTTATCAGTTCTATTGCTTGGGAGAGAGAGGATTGAGAATTCTGGAGAAAGAGTAAAACATCATCTGCATAAAGACTGATCTTATGTTCTATTTTCTTACACTTTATCCCTTTAATATCTGTTGTTTGCCTAATTGCTGCTGCTAGTGGTTCAATAAAGATAGCAAATATTGAGGGGGAGAGTGGGCATCCCTGCCTGGTCCCCCTCTGAAGACAGAAGCTAGCTGATATTTGGTCATTCGTCCTGACACGTGCTGTTGGTGAACTGTATAATGTTTGTAGCCAGTTTATGAAGAAGTTCCCAAAACCAAATTTATGTAAAGTTGCAAATAAGAACTTCCAGTTAACTCTATCAAAAGCCTTTTCTGCATCTAGAGAAAATATACTAGTTTCTATGTTTCTACTGTAAGAGAAATCTATCAAATTAAGTAATCTACGCGAGTTTGTGGATGACTGTCTACCCTTAATGAAACCAGTTTGGTCAGGGTGTATTATGAAGGGGTTACCTTCTCTAATCTTTTGGCCAGGGCTTTACAAATTATTTTGAGATCAACATTAATAAGAGAAATTGGGCGATAGCTGGTTGGAAATGCTGGGTCTTTGCCTGGTTTTAACAAGAGACTAATATTGGCTGAATTCATGTTTGGCTGTAATCTGCCGCTCTCTTCGATTTCCCTCACCATTCTGAAAAATGTTGGGGCCAGAATGATCCAGAATTCTTTGTAGAATTCTACTGGGAACCCGTCTGGGCCTGAAGCTTTCCTATTACTCATGGATTTAAGGGCTTCCTGGAGCTCCGCTGATGTTAGTGGCGAGTCCAGGACTGTAACTTGGCTGTCTGATAATTTAGGAAGTGTTATCCTGTCAAGGAACTCATTGATCTCATTATCTGATGGGTTTATCTGTGGTGAGTACAACGTTTGGTAAAAGTCTCTGAAGGTGTTGTTTATTCTTTCAGGGTAATTAACTATATTCCCGGTTGAGTCTTTAACAGCAGATATGGTAGTTTTCTCTTTATTTATTTTTAATTGGCTAGCTAAGAATTTACCTCATTTATTACTATGTTTGAAGTTTTCTATTCGTAGTCTTTGTGCTAAAAATTGTGTCTTTTTGTCAATAATTCCATGAAGTTCTAGTTTAGCTTTGCGTAATTTGCTCATTGACTCTTCTTCTGTGGATGCCTCTAAAGACTTGATGATTTCCTCTAACTCCTGAATACGTTTGTTTTCCGTTTTTTTCCTATGTGATGAGAAAGAGATTATTTTACCTCTCATCACTGTCTTTCCTGCCTCCCAGAGAATAGATGCTGATGTTCCAGGCAGGTCATTATGTTCTAAATATAAAGCCCACTCCTTTTTAAAAAATTCTATAAAACCTTCGTCTTTAAGCAGTGATGTATTAAACCTCCAGTTTCTGCTTGGTGGGATTGTCTTCTTATTTACCAGAGTTAAAGAAACCGGAGCATGGTCGCTGACAACTATGGGGTGTAGCTCAGTGTCTGAAATGTCAGCCAACAATGAGCTGCTGACTAGAAAATAATCCAAACGTGAGTGAGAGTGATGGACGTGCGAAAAAAAGTATACTCTCTACGGTTAGGATGAAGAGATCGCCATGCATCACAAAGCCCATAATCACTCATGTACTGTTTAACTATATTAGTGGATTGCCAATTGCGCTGAGTCCCAGCTGTACTGAGCCTGTCTGTTAAGGAATTCATCCAAAAATTAAAATCACCTCCAAGTATAAGTGGACAGTCCAAGTGTTCGGAGAGTACAGAGAAAAAATTATGAAAGAATGGAGGGTCATCAATATTTGGACAGTATATGCTGACAATACATAAGCTTTGGTTTTGTACAGATATTTTTAACATTATAAATCTACCCTCTGGATCAAAGACTGTGTCCAGTACTGTGAAACTGATAACAGAAAAGTAAATAATAATAATAATAATAAAGATCCAACAGTGTTTGTGGTTGTATTATTTGACGCATAAATTATGATATTTATTGTGCTGTGAATTTAATATATCTGTGTGTGTGTGTGTGTGTGTGTGTGTGTGTGTGTGTGTGTGTGTGTGTGTGCGTGCGTGCGTGCGTGTGTGTGTGTGTGTGTGTGTGTGTGCGTGTGTGTCGGGTCTGACGCAGTGTTGGAAAGTTGTGTGGTTGTGCCGTACAGGTGTAAAGGTGCAGAAGCAGATAAAAAGGAAGGGAAAATACAGATACAGGTTAAAAAAGAAGAAAGAACTAAAAACAAAAGGTGGTAGGGGTGTGAGGTGGTGAAGAACAGGTGATCTTATCATCAACAATACGGATTTAGCTGCTGTTTTAATCCTGACGTGATCAAACCCAGTGAATCCTGATAAGAATAATAAATGTCTGACCTGATGTTGGGCTAATACAGCCAGTCAGTCACTCCTCGCTCCTTGTAAAGCTTATTGTCCACATAAAGCTTATCCACCGAGATGACAGCTCTCTTCCCATCCTGGATAAACTTTTTTCGCAGCGGAAAGAGGACCCAGCGCCGATCCAAAATTTCCTTCGGGAACTGATCATTGACGCTGAAATCTTTCCCTTTGAGCTCTCTTCCGTGACTTTTAACAAGATCTTTCTGCTTAAAATGTTCAAATTTAGCCACGATGGGACGAGGTCTTCTGCTGTCCCCTCTTTTAGCTCCAAGGCGATGTACCCGGTGAAAGGTGATGTTTTTTACCTTTTCTTCGGGTATCTTCATTTCTGTCTGGAGAAAGTTCTTTATTGTTTGCTCGCAGTTCTCTGCCCCTCCCGCCTGCTCCGGCAGGCCTGCGAACACCAGATTATCCCTCATGCTGCAGGCCTGAAGGTCCAAAACCATCTCCTTAAGAATCTTGTTGTCCTGGGCGATCCGCGTCATTCCCTCTTCCAGGGAAGAAACGGACTCCCGCAGAGACGAGTTCTCAGCAGCGAGCCGCTCAACCTGCTCCTGGCTCAACGCCAGAGATGTTCGGAGGCTCTGAACCTCGAGCAGATGAAGTCGCCCCTCAAATCCCAGAAGCCGTTTATCAATAGAATCTAATAATTCTAATATGTCCTTCCGGGGAGATGAGGCCTCAGGCGAGTCCTGAGGACGGCTCCTCTTGGTCCCAGCAGGTGATTCAGCCTCAGCTGCTGATTTCTTCGGACCCATGACGAATAACTCAAAAACTTCGTCAATATAATTTAACAAACTTTCTGAATTTTCTTCACTTACCTCCAGCTTGAGTGAGTTATACTTACCAGATTATTTTTTGCGTTGTCAGTAAATAAATTAGGCGAAAATGTGTCTTAATTTTTTGTGGATGTTTGTTAACAAGCTGCCATCAGCTTCAAACGCTGCCGTGTATCCGGTGATCGGCCGTCAGCGCATGCTCAGTCAGACTCCCCGGCCATGTTGATTTTTGCAGCCAGGAGAGAGCAGAGCGCGTCTCGGCTAGTTGAAGCTAACCATTAGCAGTAGCTCAGGAGGTAGAGCGGGTTGTCCAGTAACCCAAAAGTTGCAGGTTCAATCTCGGCTCTTACCAGAGAATGCTGCTGCTGTTTCCATGGGCAAGACACTTAACCCAACTGCACTGGTGGTCAGACGGACCGGTGGCGCCTGTGTTCTGCAGGCCTTGCCTCTGTTGGTGCAGCCTAGGGAAGCTTTGACACGAGACTTTATTATAGCTCAGGCTGGCTCCGTCAGAACGAATAAATGACAGAGGTACGATGTTGATGGTGGGCCAGCTGTAGTTCACAATTTTCAAAAAGCACTTTTTTTTCTTACTGATGTTGCAGTCCGTCTTTAGGCCAAAAATCCTCTTACGGACAATAAGATCACTAACTAAACAAACATTTGATTAATGTGTTTTTTTAATAAAAAAGACTATTTTCACAAATTAATACACAAATTAATACGTCTGTTTATGAAGAATTTTATTCAAATGAGTAGATTTTTCCTGGTAAGAGTCACAAACCTCCCTCCTACTACAGGTCAGCACAGAACAACAGAGCCAGTCATGAAGTAAACTAGATTAGGGTGATTGGGACTTGTGAGTAGAGACGGGGGGGGGGGGGGGGGGGGGGGGGGGGAATAAGAAACTTAAAAATTACAGTTAATTAACGAAGGAGACGGTCTTTGTTTAGCTGGGAGCATGAGTGGGAGAGCAGTGGATTAGTGGATTACTGGGAGCGTCTCTGGTCATGTGAGCTGGTCTACGCTGACCCTGCTTACCTCCTCTCAGAGAGGAGGCTTATCCTGGCTGTGAACGTGAAGTCTCAAACACACACACACATACACACATGCATGAACATGCACACTGCTGCACCAGCATCCTCCAATCTCCAGGATGGACCTTAAATGACTTCTCTATCTCTCTTTGGCTTCCTTTCATACCTCCTTTGTATCGTTCCATCTTAGCTTTTCACATTCTCTTCCTTTTAAGTATCTTGACTATTTCTGGTCCGTTATCTCCTTCTCTTCCTCCCTCCTTTCTTTTTTCTTCTCTATCTGCCTCGTCCGGATGTCAGGAGCCTTTTTTTGTTGCGCGCTACACATGATCAGCTCATCCACGCCTGCTTGAATCCTCTATCTGGGACAGTAGAGGATAGAAGTGGAGACAGAAGAATAAAAGTGTTGTCTGCAGGAGCAGAAACTCTGATGCTGTCCTGACAAAAGGAACTAAATATATGGGCTTTGGGTTGGGTGAGTTTAACTTGCAAACGTAATGATGATCGTAGGCATGATTCAAATGCAACAGATTTGTGTTGATGGATTGTGATTTTTCCTTTAATGTAGAGAAAATCAGTCAAAAGTTAGTGAAAAATTGATTTTCTTTACTGAAACGATTTCACGCTTTAGATCCGCTACAAAACCTCTCAGTCACCTAAATCAGGCGTTTTCAAAGGTGGGGTCCGGACCCCGCTCAAGGACATGAAACTAACAGCAGGGGTCTTCAGACAAACCGCAGACACTAAAAGAAACTGCCAACTCCACTTTTTTGCTAATTTGTTTAAAACAGTGAAAAACTGTATTAATCAGTAAAATAACTGGGCTGCTGTTGTCTTCATTCATCAGTTTTTTATTTTCCTCAGACATGAATATATTTAAAGAGATCTTCCTTTTGCCGCCATCGTGAGATGAAATTACAAACTCTTTTGGCTTTGATGACTTCTTGAACAAACTTTTAAAGAGGAAAGTCTGCAGAGATGAGATCAAGAAGCACAAAATACAAAAACAAGCCTCCTTTTATATTTTTTCACAAAAAATGAAAGACAAATGATTGATTTTTGCTCTAATTAAAATTATAAAAACTGTTGGCATTCTTCTAATCTTATCCAAATATTTTCCAAAGCCTCCATTTTCCTACAGAAATGTCGTGTGCACAGTTTTTTTTCTGAAAGACAGCATCGTCTTATTGCTTTCTAGCTTTTAGGAAATTCAATTTTCTATTAGATCAAAGATCTATTTATGTTTGAACAACATAAACACGGTTTACAGAACTCTGTGGACTCTGTCATTTATTTTTTTCCTCTGAACTGCTTCGATCTTTTGACTTGGTAAAATGCCTTTTATTGGTTCAGTCTCCGAGTTGTTTATTTTTAAATGTCTCTGAAGACCCCGACTGTTTGAAATATTTCTCTTTGAAAGGTGAGCTGAGTAACAAACTGCTTGAGCAGTTATTTATTTATTGTCTTTTTTGTCTTAGTTCAGCTCCGTCTGTGTGTTTCTTTGCATTTGGCATCTGCACGAATAAAAATGCAGTTAATTTGGGCTTTTGTGAATATTTATGAATGAAATTTTAAGAGAACATGCATGCTTTTGGTTTGTGGAAGGAGGCTAGAATACCTGGAAGAAATGGGGAATATGCAAACTGCACAGAGAGGGCAAAGCTAGGATTTGAACCTGCAACCTTTTCCATGCAAATCAACAGTTTTACTAGCTGCTTCACCATGGAGTCTATAAATCGATTAATTAATGCAAAACATACTTCATAAAGCTGCTTCTATCACTAAAACTGAAGAGAAAATGTTCATTTAGAACTTCAGAACTGTTTCAGAGAGCGAAGGAAGCTGAGAAATGCTGCCTCCAGTTTCATTGGTTCGCTCTAATCAGGCCTAACTGGGTTCACCTGAGGGGAATAAACCCCAGCAGGAACCAGCTTACAGGAGCAGGGAATGAGGTAGGAGGGCCTTGTTACTTGAATGCCGCTCTTTTTGGGACCCAGTCAGTTGGGTCCAGACACAGGGTTGAAGAGCGTATTTAAATTTCTGTTCGATACCTTATTGTTGGAGAAAATGTAGTGTTTTTCTCTTCTGAGGGTTTCGGTGGGGGATAAGAGATGGTGGCGATAATGCAACTGTACAAGCTGCCGTTAAAGCCACAGAAGAAGAAGAGGAGGGCCTTTCAGCTTATTTACATTGTGTTTTTCTGACTGATTTTTGTTGATTTGCATCTACTTGATGGCCACTGTGCAGGGGTGTAAATCAGTAAAGCAAGGACCTTGGGTGCGTGTTCAAATAAAGTGAAACTAGCTTTGTTGAAAAGATCAGAAGCCATTAAGAAACCAATTTTATCAGGAAAGAAATCAGCTGCTGTTGTGTGTTTATGGTGAGTTACACTGCCAACCGGGATCTTCAGGAGGATTTTTAGGCGGCCTACTCAACAGCTCAGCTGTTTATTTTTTTAAGGACTATCTGGTAGTTATTGTGTCAATTCAGGTCCTTCACATGGAAAATGTGAAAATTCTACATCAGTGATGCAGCCTTGGGTTGGTCCCAAGTCTTTATAAGTGGTTAAAACCAAACATTGTTTTGATTTTATCTCTTGGTGCTGCTGCTAATGACTATTTTTAAAAAGGGGAAAATGAAAGGCGGAAAAAAACTTAAAGTCTCAGTGGTTTTAAAATAAAAGGAATAGATAAATAATGCAGCCAAAAGTGTAAAACTCTTTCATCGTGGATGAAGGAGCAAAGCAGTGTTGTAAAAAAGACTAAATGCTAAGAAATCACACTGGAGTTTTATGTAAACGATAATTTAAAGAAGAAAACAGATATGAGTAGGGATGTAAGAAAATATCAATATGGCAATATACTGAGATATTTTTTCTAGCAATACTATATCGATTTTCAAAAGCTGTGTATCTAATTTTGGAAGAATTTACCTGCAAACATTTGTGTTTCTTTTCTTTTCTTTTGGTGCAAATTATACACCGACCACTAGTTGGCAGCAGTGTGCAATGGGTTTTGTTTCCACAACTGAAATGTAAATCCCTCTGTTATGGTTCAGATACCTCATGTTAATCATGTTAAGTATCAGTTTGGAGTGTTAATTGAATATTGCTACAATAAATTCAGTCTAAAAAAATCGCTAATAAAGTCTGACTGAATGTATCACAATAAATCGTGATATATTGTATCGTCTCCCCTGTATCGTGATACTTATCGTATCGCCAAAATTTCACCAATACACATCTCTAGATATGAGATCTTTGAATAAGCCATTAAAAACTCAAAGCATGACCAGAATGGGTTCTTTTTAAGAACCAGTTTGTTAAAGTTAAGTCGGAGTGCAAAAATGGACCAAAAATAAGGAAAGTTGTGTTTGGTTCTTTGTTGTAGACATGTATCTTATTCTGTTGGAAAACGCACCTTCTTTTTACCACTAAGTACAACGATCACACCATGTCTGTTTGAGTGGAGAACATTTTTTACATTTTCAGACAATTTTCATTTTGTTTTAGTTGAACTCAAGTAACTTTAGAGACATTTTGAGAAATTGTGTTTCTGTTACATGAGCTAAAAAATAAACTGAAAATAAGGCTCTGTGGAAGCTGGATTGTAGGATTTTGTCATTTTCTAAATTTACATTCAGATTTTTTTATCTAAATGTATGTTTCTTTATTATTTTTACACACTTAAAAAGAAATTGATCCTATTTAATTCTGAAAGTCCTGAGCTAAAATCGAATCCCAACATTTAGCCCTTAAACTTTTATTTTAAGTAAGAACATTCAGAACTTCATGTTTTGATATTGCTTAACAAAGGCATGCATTACCTGCAAACAATCATTTTATATTACCTTAACTAGAAGTGTGATAAGTCAAAACTATCATATCACATTTTTACTGTGAAATCAAAATCACAAATTTCTCTAAATTATCTGTTAGTTTTTAAACATTTCTAAACTAAATTGTTACTCAACAATGCAACTACACTATTAGAAAAACAGACATGCTGTAACTAATACTTAACTGCCCCATGCTAACATGTGCTAGTCATGCTAACATTATAACACAGATCGCAATTAACCAAATTGCTGTTAAGTCATGCTAACAGGTTAACCTCAGATTTCTGCTGTATGCGTAAATGACAGCTAACGTTCGCAAAGCGTAGTACGCACAAATTAACCACTGTTAACATCCAATTGAGATGTTTCTATTTGATGTCACAGAAGCTAAATTTATACTTGAAATCTATATTTTGGGTAACACAATTCCAGGACACATTAAGCTTCTCAAAATGAAAACACGTGCAGGTTTCCAGTTGCCTAACCAGTTAAAAGAATATGTGATTACCTGTGACGCCGCAGAGATAAAAAGAAGAGGAAATGAACCATGGACGGCACCTCTTTCTCCTTGCTTGGTATCATGTGAACTATCAAAATAATTCATGGTTGGTGAGTTTGCTTTCACTGCTGATACACCTGAAACACATCTGAAATGCACCTGTTGGGAAAGGACTGGCTGCTGAGGTTGCAGGGAAAACGCATCCATTACGTTACACGCCACATCCGATGGAGGGTAAAGCTAAAAATCATTCTTAAGTAAAAACATTTCGCTTTCTTCTTAAAGAGATCAGGCTCAACGTGTGTCACACTTTAAATGGTCTGGGTGGAAACAACTCTCGGTGTTCAGTCTTTCTCATCAGCAAATTCAAATCCTCATCTGTTTAATATTGTCATGTCACCCATCCCTATGTATAAGATACTTTTCAAATTCTGATCTGAACTTTTTAAAAGAACATAAAGACAAAAATAAGATGCAGCTAGGGGTGATAAAACACTCTTATATCAAGATGCCAACATAAATATTTTATTTGGCTTCATAATGTCTGAGTTTCCTATCAGTGCAATTGTGCTCGTGTTGCCTCATCCATGTGTGATTGACACAGACTTTCTGCTATCAAACATACTATCATGCACACCTAATCCGTTTAGCTCCAGCCACAAGAGGGACGTGGTGGAACCTGGCTGAAGTGGAGTTCTGTTGGCTTCAGGCTGGGGTGATGCACTTATTGTTCTAATTTTAGCCGTTTTCACATCCTCATCAGCTCCTGCAGGGCGACCACAATGGAGCAGGAAAACGAACAGTTAGACAATAAAGACACCCAACCTTTTTAAAGGCTACACTCAAATTAAACCGCACACAGAGAAAAGTCCTCACCTCTTAAAATGTTCTGATGTTTTTTTAAGTATGAGAACAGCAGGAAAACCATTAGATTTAAAGATGTTTAGCAGCACACTATTGATGTGTTGTACATGTGGAAATATGTTATCAGAACGAAAACATCAAATCAAATTCTCAGCAGGTCAAAACTGTTTCCTTATGTAATTTCCACAGAATTACTGCTTTACATGAGTAAGTGCTCCTTTAGAAAAAATGAGTCCACTCCTGTTAGTCTCAAGGAGAGAAACAATTTATAGTTTTTAATATAAAATAGATTCAAGAAATTATTAAAATTGAAAGGGCTTGTTTGGACTACTGTTATTATAATCAAAAGGCTTAAACTGCCCTGATTCATCTGAAATTCAGTGAAACGTAATTGAGTTTTTAATTTATTTTTTTCTTGGGTAAAGAAGGCAACAGGCACAAGATAAAGAGCTGACCAAACGGAAAGGTAAACACAGGGAAGAAGCTTATCCGGAACAGATTAGTTCTCGTGTTTACCACTCACTCCAGTGAAAGGGGGATTACATACAGGATGGGATTACAGCTATTGGAATAAAAACGGCAACACTTACAGGCCGGATTAATGGCACTTTTTTTGTTCTTGAGAAGCACCTTGTGATTTTTATCTTAAGAGGAGCTATTCAAAAACAGTTTATTCTTTTTCTTCCTCAATTATGGAAGAAGAGGGAAATGGGAATTTAAAAATATCTCCATCCATCCATCCATCCATTTTCTTCCACTTTTCCAGAGTCGGGTCGCGGGGGCAGTAGCCTAAGTCAAGAGGCCCAGACTTCCCTCTCCCCAGCCACTTGGGCCAGCTCTTCTGGGTGAATTCCATGGCGTTCCCTGGCCAGGTGAGAGACATAGTCCCTCCAACGTGTCCTGGGTCTCCCTTTAGGCCTCCTCCCGGTTGGACGTGCTCAGAAAACCTCACAAGGGAGGCGTCCAGGAGGCATCCTGACCAGATGCCTGAGCCATCTCAACTGGCTCCTCTTGATGCGGAGGAGCAGCAGGTCTACTCCAAGCCCCTCCCGGATGACCAAGCATCTCACCCTATCTCTAAGGGAGAGCCCAGCCACTCTTTGGAGAAAACTCATTTCGGCCGTTTGTATCCACGATCTCCTTCTTTCGGTCACTACCCAAAGCTCATGACCATAGGTGAGGGTAGGAACGTAGATCGACCGGTAAATCGAGAGCTTCGCCTTCTGACTCAGCTCTCTCTTCACCACGTCAGACCGGTACAACACCCGCATCACTGCAGATGCAACGCCAATCCGCCTATCGATCTCACGCTCCAGTTTTCCCTCACTCGTGAACAAGACCCCGAGATACTTAAACTCCTCCACTTGGGGCAGGACCTCATCCCTGACCCGGAGAAGGCATTCTACCCTTTTCCAAATCAAGACCATGGTCTCAGATTTAGAGGAGCTGATTCTCATCCCAGCTGCTTCACACTCGGCTGCAAACCGCTCCAGCAAAAGCTGAAGATCCCGTTCTGATGAAGCCAACAGGACCACATCATCTGCAAAATGCAGAGACCTGATCCTCAGACCACCAAAACAGATGCCCTCAACACCTTGGCTGTGCCTAGAAATCCTGCCCATAAAGGTTATGAACAGAATCGGTGACAAAGGGCAGCCATGGCGGAGTCCAACTCTCACTGGGAACGAGCCCGACCTACTGCCAGCAATGCGGACCAAGCTCTGACACCAGTCATACAGGGACCTAACAGCCCGTATCAGAGGGCCTGGTACCCCATACTCCTGGAGTACCCCCCACAGGACCCCCCGAGGGACGCGGTCAAACGCCTTCTCCAAATCCACAGAACACATGTAGAATGGTTGAGCTGGTTCAGTGTTCCACGGCCAGGACGAAAACCACATTGCTCCTCCTGAATCTGAGGCTCAACAATCCGACGGACCCTCCTCTCCAGAACCCCTGAATAGACCTTACCAGGAAGGCTCAGGATTGTGATCCCCCTGTAGTTGGAACACACCCTGTGGTCCCCCTTTTTAAAAAGGGGACCACCACCCCGGTCTGCCAGTCCAGTGGGACTGCCCTCGATGTCCACGCAATATTGCAGAGCCGCGTCAGCCAACACAGCCCCACAACATCCAGAGCCTTAAGGAAGTCCGGGCGGATCTCATCCACCCCTGGAGCCTTGCCACAGAGGAGCTTTTTAACCACCGCAGTGACCTCAGCACCAGAGATTTGAGGGGCCAACCCAAAGTCCCCAGACTCTGCTTCCTCACTGGAGGTGGGATTGAGGAGGTCTTCGAAGTATTCTGCCCACCGCTCCACAACGTCCTGAGTAGAGGTCAGCAGCACACCGTCCCCACTATAGATAGTGTTGGCAGCGCACCCCCCCCCCCCCCCCCCCCAACCCCGAGGTGCCGGTTGGTGGACCAGAATCTCCTCGAAGCCGTACGGAAGTCTTGCTCCATGGTCTCACCGAACTCCTCCCACGCCCGGGTTTTTGCCTTGGCGACCACCCCAGCCACATTCCTTTTGAACTGCCGGTACCCGTCAGCTGCCTCTGGAGTCCCACAGGCCAAAAAGACCTGATAGGACTCTTTCTTCAGCTTGACAGCATCCCTAACCGCCGGAGTCCACCAGCAGGTTCAGGGGTCGCCACCATGACAGGCACAGACGATCCTGCGACCACAGCTTCGGTCGGCCACCTCAACAATGGAGGCACGGAACAGGGTCCTTTCAGACTCAATGTACCCCGCCTCCCCCGGAACATTTTGGAAGTTCTGTCGGAGGTGGGAATTGAAACTCCTTCTGGCAGGAGACTCTGCCAGATGCTCCCAGCAGCCCCCTCACAATGTGTTTGGGCCTGCCTGGTCTGACTGGCATCCTCCCCCACCATCTGAGCCAACTCACCACCAATTAGTGGTCAGTTGACAGCTCCACCCCTCTCTTCAACCGAGTGTCCAAAACATGCGGCCGCAGGTCAGATGAAACAACAACAAAGTCAATCATCGAGCTGCGACCTAAGGTATCCTGGTGCCAAGAGCACATACGGACACCTTTATGTCTGAACATGGTGTTCATTATGGACAATCCATGACTGGCACAGAAGTCCAATAACAAAACACTACTCGGATTCAGATCAAGGGGACCGTTCCTCTCAACCACAACCCTCCAGGTCTCACTGTCGTCCACGTGAGCGTTAAAGTCCGCCAGCAGAACTAGGATGTCACTGGAAGGAGCGCTCTCCAGCACCCCCTCCAAGGTCTCCAAAAGAGTGGGTAGTCTTAACTGTAGTTTGGTGCATATGCACAGACCACAGTCAGAACCCGTTCCCCACACGTAGGCGGAGGGATGTTACCCTCTCGAGAGGTGACATTCCATGTGCCAAGATCCAGCTTCTGTAGCCGAGGATCAGACCGCCAAGGTCCCCGCCCTCGACTACCACCCGTCACACACTGCACCGGACCCCATTGGCTCCTCCCACGAGTGGTGAGCCCATGGGAAGGGGGATCCATGTTTCCTCTTCGGGCTGTGCCCGGCCGGGCCCCATGGCTCGGCCACCAGGAGCTCGCCAATGCACTTTTAATGTTAAAATTGAGTATCTTATAAACATGTTGGGGTTATTAGGAGCGAACAATTCGTAAGCTTTAACTTACTTTTGGATTCTTCAATAAATTCTGTAAATATGGGAATATTTACTGATTTATTAATTAATTAAGATATTCTTAGATATACGGGGCACCATTCCCCTTTAACCGGGGAAAAATTGAATCCAAAACTCTTATCAGTCTTTCTTGAAGTTCGTAGAATCCTTGGAGCAGAGACTTCTCTTCGACACAACAAAGCTACTGGAGACGAAAATCTGAATTTTATAACGTTTAATTAACAATTTGTCAAATGAATAAACAGTGGCATAAATGAATAATAACCATGTGATATAATAAAAGGATGTATATTCAAAATAATGTTCAAGGTGTTTTGTGTGTATGTATGTGTGTGTGTTTCTAAAATGGAGTCTGTATGCAAGATGGCTGACCCCTTTGTCTGGCTAAAGTGTGAGTGGCAACTTGCACTTTAACTTCCAAGGCACTTAGAATCATCAGTAACTTAACCTTAAATTCACTCAAAACATTTCAAAGGATCATGAAACAACACAAAGGATTAATCACGAATAATATCTTTTAGTTTAACCACGTGGCCAAGCAGAAAACATTTAAAGATACCAAACAATGATCAATAAGCAGTTTATTTATTCAAAATGACCCGGCGGACGTGTTTTGGGAACGAAAGAGGAAAACACGAAGCTACTTTTTAAGCAATAGCGCGGTTTTATTGCTTATTCTGGACTATAGAGGAAACGGGAGAAGAAAAGGAGAGAGAGAAATGAGTTTTCTGATCACCAGAACAGTGAAGCGTCCCTCACTGTTTTGATTTGACGGTTCTCCGTGTTTCTCCGCAGTTTGGCGTCATCCGTCGGTTTGATGCTTTCTCTGTTGTTTACCTCCACAAGTGTTTCTCCACGGGCTGGACACAAAGAGAACGAAGTTTCTTTTGTGCTGAGTTTGACAACTTACAGCGTCTCTGAGAGCTGGATGGAGCTCCGCTCGTTCCCAGTCAGGTCCTGATGGAGTTCGAGTGGCTTTGTAGCGGTTTCGTGGCTCAACTTGGGCACTTAGAGCTTCCGCGTGCTCAAGTTGTCGGAGCGTTCGACAAGCGTGTCCTTACCGCCAGGTATCCTGGGCAAAAGAACGAGGTTTCTTTGTCTCTGCTGAAGATTTATGGTCTTAGTTCGCGGGAAAAGCTCCACGGCCTCCCGCACATGCGCAGAACGTGTTTCTGGTATTAGGCGGTGACATCATCCCAATGCTTCCGTGTGCAAAGCATCATGGGAAATGAAGTTTCTTGGCGCTGATGTGGTTATTTGCTTTTCAGAGCAATTTAAGCACAGTCATTTTGGAGAAAATCACTGCATAGTAATTTCCTCATGAGGTCAGACCCTCAACATTCCCCCTTTTGGTTTCGGGGATCGCGCCCAAAGCTCGATCGTCGGAAGCACAGATGGGTTTGTTCCTCATGAACGTAGGTCGACTTGATTGTCGGAAGCACAGGTGGGTTTGTCCCTTAGGACGTTGGTCTCCTTGGACGCCTTTGTCTTTGGTCTTTGTCTTGGATCCTGGCGCCTTTGGTCTTTGTCTTTGTCTTGGATCCTGGTCAGGCACAAAACAAAAGAGGATAGGAAATGGGATAGTCCCCAACGCGCATAACGAGAAGAAGCCACTCACGCAGGTGGTACGCAATGAAGATGTCGTCCATGCGAGAGGTAGTAGTGTAGAAGGAGGAAGGTCGGTGGGCGGTTAACTCCACGAGGGGACACAAAGGCATCTCACCGCCGGCCATACAGTTCAGTTTATGGAGCACGCGGTGATGTACGAGGTCCATAGTTCGCAAACGCGCATTGACCTATGTGGTCCCAAGAAACACCATATTTTTTAAAGCTTCATAAACATTGTAAATAAAATTAAAAAAATAAGTGTATTAAAACAAAACATTACAAGCTATTACCATTAAAATGATTTGAACATTGCAGACATTATAGATAAAATCCACAAGCAAGTCACAGAACATTTTAAAATGTGCATTGTTCAATTTTAAGATGTTTTTTAATCTCTAAACTACTTTTCAGAACAAACAAACAGACTGACTCACACAGCTCTTTATTGTGGAAATTCCCACACTTTTATTCAGGTAGTTTGATTCCTTTGCAGAATGTTTCTCAAACTTATGCCTTGACAAATAATAAACCTCAATTTTTATTTCAAGAAAAAGAAAACAATATTCTCCATAAAAAGGCAACTATAGAAACAAGTAGAATGGCCAACATCAAATTACTAACGAGTCCTTTCTTCATTTTCCTTTTCATTCTTATATTTCTGCAAGAATGGTTTTCACAAAGAGACACAAAGAGAAGGCGTTGCACAGCGTGAACTTTGACCTTTCTGGAATTATTGGCTTAAAATGTTGGTTATCTGGAGGCTTATTTAACACCTGTCAACGTTTGTTAAATTCTTATGATCTACTGAGGTCAACTAAACGAATATTCTAAAGTATGCCTCAAACACAATTCAATCTTAATCACAGACATATTTTAAACATAGTAGAATAAAGAGGAGATTGTTGCTACTCTTTAATTTTCATCAACAATTTTCCCAGAATAACCAAAAAGGTTTAAAATTCCATGATTTTAGTATTATAATTCCATTATGGTTGTTTGGTTTAATTATGTGATGTTCCTGTCAAACGATCGTTCTGGTATAATAATTGAACAAAACACACCTGCAGCAGATGTACAAAAATGTACTAGATGGAAATGATGCCGATGTTGCCCCCTCGTGTGTTTGTTAATAAGTCCCCTACTGTGCAGCATGTTAGAGGAACCTGTGGCATTTAGAATTGTAGATCTGATATCTCCACCAGTCACTTCTCACACTCACGGCCACATTTCCCTGTTTAATGGCTTGTTAGAGAGCAGGTTCCCCAAGCAGAGCTGCTACTGCTAACAAGCAATTGTTAAACTCTAGTCAGAAAGTAAAAATCTCTGACATTATTCTGGTGAAAGAAAATAAGCAGGAAAAAATAAAACTTTGACTTTTTTTGTCACCAATTTGCAAAACTGTAAACAAGTGAAAGATAAAAAAGCAGGCTGAAGTTGCATTTGGCTGTGTGTCATTTAGCAGTGGGGTAGGCGTGTTAACATCCGCCAAGGTTCTGAGGTTTATAAAACAAAATGCACGTGGCACGATACTAGTAATTTATTCCATTTACATAAAGATACACAGACTCTTTAATTTATCATTTCTAAATAAATATATATTAAAGCTTTTTTAGAAAATAACCAAAGAAATGCATTTTAATCCCACAAAACCTAATGGAAATTAAAAAAAATACAGAGAATTTATTTTCTCTAGTGGGT
Organism: Nothobranchius furzeri; assembly: GCF_043380555.1. Classification (NCBI taxonomy): domain Eukaryota; kingdom Metazoa; phylum Chordata; class Actinopteri; order Cyprinodontiformes; family Nothobranchiidae; genus Nothobranchius; species Nothobranchius furzeri. Next base: position 34,181,540 of record NC_091755.1, read on the forward strand.
GGATGCTTGAAACAAATCAGGAAGATTCACTCATTCAGTTTTCCTTCAAGTACCTTGTGAGGCTAGAGGGCCATTTTTGTTCAAATTAGCACTTCTCAAGTTGCCAGCTAATTTTCACATGAAGAGAAACGTTACCAGCCAACTCTGAATTTTAAACATGTGAACATGTGCATGCTTGGCATACAGGCTGTCATGTCTACTAAATGAACTCTGTTAAAACTCAGAATTAAAGAATAATCTAAAAATCCAAGTAAAATAAAACATAACGACAAAAAAAAATGGTTGCATTTAGGGGTGTAGATTGGCAAGAATCTGGCGATATGATATATATCACGATACTGGGGCGATGATACGATATATTGCGATACTAAAAGTGAGACAATGTTTGCAATTTGGTAAGAAATGCTGCCACCTAGCAGTCGAAGTTTGAATTGCACCACACTAACAGCAGTAAAAGTTTACATGTAAATTCTTAGTAAGAATCTATACACTACTTTTAAAAATGGACTAAGTATCATAAAACGAAATATCGCCATATTTCAGTGTATCGTTGTTTTTCTACATCTGCAATAGCTAAACTGCAACTAATTCAAGTTAAGAAAAGTTAACTTAAACACGGATTTAGTTTAAAGTTCTCCCTCCAACACCTGCACACTCACCTGTTCTTGTGTCTGTTTAGTTTTACAGCAACATGATTGGCTGTGACGGCCTGAACAGCTGAGCTGCTTTAATGGAGCAGGTCGAACCTGTGTTCCGTCCACCACCAGAACCCAAACCGCATCATGCGATTCTCTGGAACCGCTTGCTTTTCTCATCAGTCCTCCTCTTGCTGATCGGTGCCTTAGCCGGGCCTTGTGATGCCGGGCCGTCCCAGCCTGCCCGTCCTCCTCTCTTATCTGGACAGCCTTTCATCATCTTCTGGGGAATCCGGGACTCTTCCTGCTCCAGCCGAATAGATCTCAGCTCCTTCGGTATGGAGCGAGACGGCCGTGTAGCCGTCTTCTATGAAGGTGCACTGGGTAACTATCCCTACTTTGTAGACAAAAACACTCCTGTCAACGGGGGGCTCCCACAGCACACACGTTTGGACAGCCACATCCAGAAGACTCAGCAGGACTTGGAGGCAGCTTTGCCTGCACCCAGGTACCTCGGGCTGGGGGTGCTGCGCTGGACAGAGTGGGTTCCCCAGTGGTCCAGGAACCGAGAGAAGCAGGCAATGTACCGAGAGGCATCCAGGAACCTGATGAAGACCTTCTTTCCTCGCTGGACACCAGAAGAACTGGAGAAGTGGTCTCGGGTAAGAAGTGTGGAAATTAAGTACAAGCAGGAAGAAAGAACTAAAGAAAGATTTAAAAAATGAAAATAGAGAATATGGAATAACAGCAGCAAACTACTGAATTGCTAGAATCGAATATTGAAACTTGAGGATTGTTTGCAGCATTGTTACAAATTATGCTGACTCATTAAATAATACTAAATGGAAGTTTCCAAACAATAATTTGCCACAGGTGGACTTTGAGGCAGCAGCTCAGTCTGTGATGGTGGAGACTCTACGGGAGGTCAAAAGGTCAAGACCCAAAGCATTGTGGGGATTCTCCACCTATCCCACCTGCTTCAACAGGGACCCCACCCTAACTCAGCTAGCCAACTACACAGGCCAGTGCAATCCTGCAGAGACGGCTCTGAACGATGAGCTTGCGTGGCTATGGAAACGAAGCACTGCTCTCTACCCCCTCCTGACCCTGGAGAAGCTGCAGGTGTGTTTACAGAACGTGACCTATTATTGGGGTTATGAAGCATTTCAAAGCCTACCTGTGAGCTACATCCTTGTTACTACAGAGTGGGACGCCAACAGCCAGGCTGTGTTCATCGGGTCAGTTAAAGGAAGCCCTACGCGTGGCCTCTCAGCCCGGAGCAGAGTTTGATCTGCCCGTGTTTCCCCTGGTAAAGACCGTCTACCTCTCCACTAGGACTTTCCTATCCCCGGTGAGACATCACAGTTAATATAATCTTCATTCATTCAAATTCTGACTTCGTTCTTTATGGAATTTGGGTATAATATAGGAACAGCTGGGTCATCCCGTTCCCTTTTTAGACTGAATGCTTTTGCCTTTACAGGCTGACCTGGTCAACACTATAGGAGAAAGTGCTGCCATGGGAGGAGCAGGAGTCATCATCTGGGACAAAAGTGAGACTAAGACGGAGGTACTCGACCCGACATCAACACTGTGTATTTACCTAAAAATACTCTCGGTTACAACATTTAGGTTGTACATCAGGTCTTAAATATGTATTTTTTATTTTATTAATGTTTCTTTTAAAATAAGAGCATCAACAAAGTTCATTAGCAATGGGACCCACGTTGTTTGTAAATAAAACTTTCGGCCCAAATAAAAAAAATCTGTGAACCTAAATGTGCTGCTTGTAATGAGCTAGCACTCTAGCTAAAGCCTGCTAGAACCAAAGTAAATCGGTCTCCTCGCATCAACCATACAGGCTCCACATAGGATATTTAGTGCCCTTTACCCTCATTATAAATGCATCGGAGCTTAACCCTTGCACCACCCTGGGAAACACGTCAACTTCCAAAAGCTTCGCTTTACCTTCCTAAATAAAATGTGCTCAGCTTCTTCTGCAGCTACCAACCCACAACACCATTTCCCACCTGTCTGTTTCAGAGAGAGTGCCAAGACCTGGCAGAGTTTGTTCGTAAAGTTCTGGGACCTTACTCCCTCAATGTTACCACGGCAACTCAGCTCTGCTCATCCTCCCTTTGCCAGGGAAAGGGTCGATGTGTTCGTCAAGATCCAGACAGCTCCTCTTATCTCCATCTCCCACCCCAATCCACGACAGAAGAGAAGGTGGCAGAAAAGGTGTGACGGTGGAAATTTAATGTAGATTTGATCCGATCTGGTGTTTAATGTGGGTTTTGTGTTTTAATCCACTTTTTGTGAATTGAATAAAAAGTTAAATCACAGGGGAGGCTGGCTTAACTATAAAAATTGACATTCTCCATTTGTTATCTTAACCGCTCCATTCTCAGTAGGGACACAGAGAGAAGTTGTGCATCTCTGACCGATCATCAGTCGATCATAGGGTCTCACAGAGACAATCAACCATTCACACATCTACTCACACCTAGGGACAATTTACAGTCTCCGATTAATGTGACATGCTCCTCCAAATGTGACACCAAGGCCATGAGTCGGAAACGTTAGAATGCCTTCTCCAGGTAAGGGACAAAGTCCTCCCCAAGTGGAGGACTTTTAAGTATCTCTGGGTTTTGTTTGTGAGTGAGGGAAAGATGGAACGGGAGATCGATAGGCAGATTGGTGCTGCATCTGCAGTGATGCAGACGCTGTACCGGCCTGTCATGGTGGAGAGAGCTTCTCAGGTTCTCAATTTCATGGCCACTCTATGTTCCTACCCTCACCTATGGCCACGAGCTTTGGGTAGTTACCAAAATAACAAGATCGCAGACACAAGCAGCTGAAATGAGTTTTCCTCGCAGGGTGGCTGGGCTCTCCCTTAAAGATAGGGTGAGAAGTTGGTGATCTGGGAGGGGCTCGGAGTAGATCCGATGCTCCTCCACGTCGAGAGGAGCCAGTTGAGGTTGCTAGGGCATCTAGTTAGGATGCCTTCTGGATGCCTCCCTGGTGAGGTTTCCCAATCACATCCAAACAAGAGAATGCACAAAGGAAGACCCAGGACATGCTGGAGGGATAATGTCAGGGTCAGAGGAGGACCAGTAATAAGTCACAGGCTGAAATCTGAGGCCAGAATCTGACGAAAGCTCACGCAGCACCCTGTCTAACATGGTCGGACTGTTGAACGCAACACGTTTCACAGTAGCGGGGGAAGGAGCAAAGGAGATGTTCTCATAGAAATGAGAAAACTCTACAACAAGCTTGGTGATGTGACGTCTGACAGGGTTAACTGATGAGAAGCCCAAATTAAAGAGAGACCCAATTGTATTAGCAAATGAGAGTAACTCAGGGAGGAAGCGCTTATCCCTGCCATGGGTACCAGAAAGTTCAGAATAGGACACCATGAATTTCTGTGACTGCTGTAGCATGTGAGATTAAGAAAGCTCCCGTGACCCGACCTCGGACACGAGGAAGATAATTTACCAAACAAATGTGTTACTTCCAGACAAATTTACTATATTTGCTTTAACTGCTCTTTTGCACCAAACGTACACTGTAGCTTGTAAAAAAAAAAATGCGTCTGTGTTTGCTACAATCTCATCTTCCCTTTACTCCCTCTTAGATGGATGCTGCAGAGGCCACCGACCAGCCAGATGTGGGCAGTAAAACATCTGAACCAGACCCAGCAGAGGTCTGGAAAAAAGACTTTACGTGTCAGTGGTACAAGAACGCAGACAGGGACGTCTCTGACCGGCAGCCGCTCAAAGACGGAGCGCCTTTTGGAGGAAACACTGAAGATGTGACGGAGACAACTGATTCTGCAACCAAAAGTGCCTCTGAGACCACATTTGCAGAAAGTGATTCACCTGTTGACAGAAGTCCAACAACATCACTGGATTTACAGTCTGACAGTGGCGCCGATCCACTGAGAGCTCCAGGCGTGCACCTTCTGCTGCTGGTGGCTGTAAGCTTCTACCTGGGACCTTCAACTGAAAACTAAACGCAGACTTTACTGGGGAGGTTTATGATGGAGCTGCGAGTGTAAACGCCACTCAAGTGTCCTTTAAATACCCTCAAAACTTCTGATTGTTTCTTTGTAGCGGAGTATTTTATTAAAACATTATTTTCAAAGAAATGTTGTTCATAGCTGGAGTTGCAAACCCGTTGTTAGATGTGCCAAACATAACAACAAATAAAATAAAGATCAGGGCTAAAATACCAATTTTAATAAAGAAAAAAGACTAAATCCACAAAACACCACTGAATTGGTTTTATTTGCATTCTTTTGTAATTTAAGTGAATTGAAATTAATTTTGACCCCAAAAAAACTGTATACTAAAACTTTCAGCATGCAAAATATTCCTATATTTATTTGTTGTTGCTTTTTGTCTTTTATTGTCGTGTTTCGGGTTACAAGGATCATGTCGTCACATGCAAAGAGTTGCACAACCACACACACACACACACACACACACACACACACACACACACACACACACACACACTCTTGAGAGTCAATTTATAATCACCAAATAACCTAATATGCAAATTATTAATCTGTTGATGGAAGCCAGAGTACCTGGAATAAACCCACAAAGGCACAATAACATGCAGATCTGAACAAGGGACCTCCCCTGATGTGCCAACCAGCATAAAAAGTATTTTCATATAAATTTCACACATTATAATCATTTAATGTCTTTATTCGGAATACTGAAAAGAACAGAATGGTATGACGGCTTTAAAATATTAAGTATTTCTACTGAAACGCTTTTTTCTGAGATCGTTGGCGCCCCCTGTCACATCTCTGTGAAACTACATCTTTCAACATAAACAGTAAACGTGGCTTAAATGGTAAAAGATGAAGTTGTTTTATTTCCAGGTTGTGTTGGATTTTGCTTTTACACTTACTAAACACCAGCCTTCATTACCGCCACCGAAAAAACCCCACATCTGTTAAGTTCCTGTCAATCGTTTATTTTTAATAAAAAAAATGCACTCATGACAATGAAGACATTTAAATATGTTCTTTTGTACATAAATGTGACTTTACAACATCAAATGAATGATTTATTCATAAATATTAACAGACGTTACATCTCTTCTTACCTCAAAGATTCAACCAGACGTTCAAATACCCGTTTTCTACGTTTAGGTTCACCTTAAAATAAACAGACATCTTTCCAGTCACCACTGTCATCAAGGGATTAGGACTTATCTGTGTTTCAGCAATTTAATGATTGTTAATTTTCTCATTTACAGGTTATTTTTTTCAGAAAACATGAATGAATAGTGCTTGTTTTGTATCAGAATCACTTCCAGAACACATTTTGTACGTTCATTCTGTGTATTTCATCTAACTGTACTACCTGGTTCTTTTTTCCAGTAGCTTTTGGAGAAAATTCTGGGAGAAAATTCAAAAAATGCAAAGTCATGCTTCTGTCACATCCTGAGATGGCACTTCCAGGGAACAATTATAATTTTCTACATGTACAAATATCATCCACGTTCGAGCACTCCCCGTTACATAAACCCGTCTAAATAAAGTTTGTTTTTAAAAACATTTGAAATGTTTTTTGAATGAACCCATTTATTTTCTCCAAGATTAAAACTTTCTTGTCTTGCTTGTTTATCTTGAGAAGCTCCGTTGCTCAAATCTAACCTACAATATTAAAAATAAGTTGCCACCATTTGTCAAAGTATAACAAACAAATTAAGGGCTTCTAGAACCGTTAAATAGTAAACATGTACAGAGAACTATTACAGGAATCCATCAACTACTTATTAAACCTCTCATGTGTAGTTTTATTAATTCTGTGTGTTAATCCACAACATACAAGTATCTATTAACACTATATTTATTATTAGATCAGTTTGCTTTAATTTTGTGTTTGGGGTATTTGTGTGTAAATGAGGACAGCATGAGAGCTGAAGGTAATCCAATTACATTTTAAGTATTTTTATTTAAACATAAAATTGAGGCTCATCAGTCTTTTGGTTGCTGATCATTTTGATGCAAATAAGCCACAAAAACTTTGAACTTCTAAATAAAATCTGATGTTTTCGATGCATAAAAGTGAACATTTTGTGGCAGCAGTAGCTCAGGTGGTAGAGCGGGTTTCCTCATGATCGGAGGGTCATGGGTTCGATTCCAGCTCCCGCCAGGGGTATCCTGCTGTTGTGTCCTTGCCTGTGTTAGTGGTGGTCAGAGGGGCCGACGGCACCAAATGGCAGCCTCGCCTCTGTCAGACCTCCCCAGGGCGGCTGTGGCTACAAGTAGCTTACCATCACTAGCAGTGTGTGAATGTGAGAGTGTGTGAAAGCATCTTTGGGTGTCTAGAAAAGCGCTATTTAAGTTCAATGCATTATTATTATTATTATTATTATTATTATTATTATCCAGATGTACTGAAGCATCTGAAAGTCCAACCATTCCAAGTTTCTGAAGCATATCCATATTTTATTATTTAAATTATTTTCTAAGACATGTAATCACTTCTCCATTCTTAGATTACAGTTACAAAGGAGGAGACAGAGTCCAGCTGGACTTACATGACCAACTGGCTTTGCTTTAAAGAGGCAGAGCTGTAATTTAGAGGTTAGCAGCTCCTTTTAAACAGACGTGACAGAATCTGAGTGGATGAAGGGAAACGCTCTTAGAAACCGGCTGAGCTGATTAGACAGAGGGCGTACGGTGAGCTGGATTCCAGAGACAAGCGTGCGTGCTGAGCAAACTGAATAAATAAACACACACGAGACCCACACTCCCACTGCCCCGATGTGGCTGCAGTGAAACAATCCGTTCGTTGCATAAGGTTAAAAAAGAGGCTTTCTGTTGCAGTGCAAATGTCTTCCAAAGAGTTTTATTCTCGCCTCTATAGTCAGAAACATCGCCCCCTTCTGGGGAGGAGAGTTTAGTGCAATCTGGACGGATACAAGTAGAACACGTTTCATACAGGTGAGGGGAAAAAAACACATTAATGTTCCTCCGCCATCGTCACGGTCTGTGAGCGTGTGCACATCCAGGACTCCACCAAATGTGTAAGATTTGGTTGATTAGAGGTAAAGAAAGCAGGAAAATGGTCGTTCTCCAGAGTAGGTAAACAATTCTTTTTGTCTTCAAACACAAAAGTGGTCGACTTCAAACGCTGAACAGCAGAACGATAGGCGGCGGTCATTCAGCATGCCAAGCAGCGATAGCTCCCAGACTCCGGCGGTGCACCCAATCTTCGCAGCGGTGTGTGTGTGTGTGTGTGTGTGCTACCTGCGAACATGTGCCTTGCTTGCCGACGTCCTTTGGTAGAACGAGTTTGACGCCGAGTCTGTTTCTAGAATCAGGTGGAAGGCGTTACTTGCACATTGCTTCTAGAGTGTCCAGAGTGCGCTTGATGTCCCGAATTTGAGCGGCCAGGGTGTGTATGGGCTGCATGGAGCGATCCAACTCCTCACAGCGGGCCATCAGCGTGTACATACCCTGTAGAAACATAAACACAGCTATGTGATGTGTGAAAAAAAAAAAAAAAAACCTGAAGATAAACGTAGTAAATTAGAAATTTTATTTAACCTTTTCGATTATGTTTGTGCTCTTAGGTTTTAAAACCATGTATCTACTAGAGAGGCTGGATTTTAACCACAGAAACATATAAAACACTTTATTGTGGTAAAAAGACATCCAATAAGGTATTCAACGCCCACTCAAACGTCTACAGACACACTTTTTCTTTCACCTTTATACTCATGTCTACAGACTCTCCCAGGCTGTCGACTGAGTCTCTGTAGGTCTGGATGTAGCCCACGCTCAGAGCTGTCATCTGCAGGAACAGAAGGACAAAGAGATCAGCTGGTTAGAAAAAATAAATAAGCATGTGGAGGTGTGTAGATTTCATTCTCACATTCTGGATGGTTCCGTTGAGGCTCGTCGTCATCATCTCCACACTCTGCGCCACTTCCTGAGTGTGTTTCTGGAGATCTGTTAAAACTGCAGGGTCGATTGGTGGGATGTCAGCCGGTTTCCGTGACGACCCTCGGCTTCGGTGGATGGGACCCGAACAATCAGCTGGTAACAAAAATGCACACACTATTCTCCAGAGGACACACACTCCTAAAACAGAACAAATGGGTACTTTAGAGGAGAGTTCACTCACAGTCGCTGCAGTCCAGGCTGGGCTTGGAACTCATTTTGATCTTCTGCTCCAGGTTCTTAGTGATGAAGTTTGTCAGGTCTCCTTCATGGCTGACGGTCCCCTCTAGCTCCAGAGCTGAAGAGATCGTGGCTCGTCGGCCCTCCGACTGCCCGCTTTTGCCCCCCCCTCGAGCTCCTGGGCCCCCTCAGAAAAACGCGCCAGCATCAAAAACGAACCAACAAGCCGAACTTTGACTAAAGCTGTGAGAGAAACCCACCTCCACATGCTTGGCTGATCTCATCTAGGCTCTTGCTGTCCTGCATTCCTCGGACGTTGCGAACCCACACCTGAGCCATGATGTGAGGAGGACACGGGGTGTCATCGGAGGTGAGAATGGGCGGAGAGGAAGAAGAGGAGGTACTGGGACCAGGGGCTGAGGAGGAGTAGTGCTGTGAAGACTGGAAACGGGATTTAAAGATGAATCAGAAGCACAGAGTTCATTAAAAAAATAAACGAGTAAATCATTTTTAAAAATCACTTTCACTGCCTTCAGCTGAGATCAGGATAATTACTGTACTACTAAAACGATTCCCTTACATACTGATTTTGATAAGCTAAAAATAATCCCAGCATCAACTCACTCCCATCCCTGTTCTCCCTCCAGCGTTCCTCCACTTCTTTTCATTTTTCTCATCATTCTCCTCGTCCTGCTTCTCCTTCTCTCCATCCTCCTCTCCTTCTTGGCCATCGGCGTCTCCCGCTGCACCTCCTGCCTCGGTTTGCTGCCGGTCTGTGGCGATGCCGCCTCCTCGCTGATATGAGGTTCTGAACCCTCCGTGCTGTGATGAATCCCACATGAGAACCAAATTACGTGCGTCAGCAGTCTTCGGAATTTCTGGAATGTCTTTGGATTCCGAGTCTCCTGGACCCGACCCATCACCTAGAGAGAGAACCTTCTCCTGAGAGCCGTGAAACGACAGACTTGATATCCTCTCGTTAATGTCAGTCTCAGTGTACAAGTGGTTGTTTCCATCATAAACTCTGTTTTCCATATCAGCATGGTGCCCTGTATGTCTAGGGGGCCCATCCACCGGTAGTCTGCTCCCTCGATGTTTCACTGGGATCGGTATGTGAGGGCCATTTTCCACAGAAACAGGGGTCACCACTCCATTAGCCGTTTCTGGCACCTCAGTGCTGATAACAGGGGAGAGACTCATCTCTCCACCTGCTGGGGATTAAAAAAAATAAAAAAACAGATGTTAATGAAAAACCGTAGGAGCAGGTCTGATTTCAGGATTTTTTTTTTATGTTTCAAAGAGGGTTTATAACCAAATATTACATTAAAGAAAATAATGTAAACAAAACATAGCTAGCACCACTGGTTTTTGCTATTTTACTCTCTAACTCCACTGGAAAAATATGTATCTTAAAACAATCGCTTAAAATCGGCTCTAGTTTCTTTTGAAGTTGTCTTCAGAGCGATGGTGGCTAAGGAGTGAGTTCACCCTGTGACGGGTGGGTTGCTGGTTTAAACCCAAGCTCCGTCTGAGTCAGTCGTTGTGTCCTTGGGCAAGAAACGTCACCCTCCTTTCCTGCTGGCAGTGGTCGGAGGGACCGGTGGTGCCGATTGTGTGTCAGCCTCACTTCTGTCAGTGTGCCCCAGGGCAGCTGTGGCTACGATGCAGGTCATCACCATCATTGTGTGACAGACGGTAGTGTAAAGCACTTTGGAGTCCTCTAACGTAGAAAAGTGATTTACAAATGTACTGTTAGAGAACTTTTTAACCCTGGCACAGCTGACTTCTGCTCGAGTGGACTCCAGTTACATATGGTGCATAGACATAAAGGTTTTTACATTTAAGGAAAAGCTGTATGGAGTTGCACTTGCTTGCATTTTTATAAGCAACAAGGTTGCAGGTTCAAGACTCAGCTGCAGCTTTCCTACATGAAGTGTGCGTGTTCTTTTGATGCATATGTGGTTTTGTCCCACAAACAAACAAAAACATACATGTTCGGTTATCTGACATGGTCATGGACTGGTGACCTGTCCAGGATTTACCCTGCCACTTCCTCAGTGATTGCAAAAAAAAAAAAGTGCCACGAAACTGATGTTGGTTCCCATTTCAACTTTGTGATTCGTAAAGGGCATTTCCATTAAACGTTTCCATTCCTTGAGCATTTTAATCCGCACTAATTATAAAACTACAATACTTAAGACTCTTCAAGCCTGGATTAGACCATTCTACACTACGAGCAGAGCATGTAAAACACAGCTTGTGCTTTGGTCTAGATCTTTTAGTTATGCTCAGAGTGGAATAATGACTTGGAGTCGCCCTTTCTAAACCAGAAACCAAAAATGGGAGCAAACTTCCGCTTCGTTTATGTATTACTAAGTAAGGTAACACCTATGGGAGCCGCTTTTGAATGTTTTCCTAAAGATATTACTGAGTTATTTTGTTTATCTGCCTCAACCTTGAAACAAACCTAAATCAGTCAGGCTTTAACCAGTGTAAGGTGACGACACATGCCGATTTTCCAAACATGATTAAGACAAGCTCCTAGGCTAACTTTATCCGAATGATATTTGTTTTTTCACCAAGTCTCCTTCCGTGAAGACTGAAGTATAGCACAAAAACTGACACAAAGGCACAAAGGAACAAGATTAAACAGGCTGTCACTGTTGAGGAAGTGGATGTAATTCCTTCGCTGTCAGATGATGTTGACAGCTAAGCGCAGCTAACGCTAGCCGCTCGGGCCTGGAACTCTCCAAAAAGTAAAATGTTGCTTTAATTTGTCCAAAAAGGTCTCAAAGTTAATCAGATTTAGAAGTAATATACATATCTATTTCAACAAATTATTAAATAGTGGTTTCGTGAATCTAAACCAAAGAATACACTCACCAGGCAGCTCAAATTCTGACAGATGTAAGCAACAACAGGGTCCGGCCAGAATATCCTTCCCCTCAAATCAAAATAATTTTAGTTCCGCTGCTTCACTTCTTCTTTAGATACAGTGCCCACATAAACAAATCGTTGCTAAAAGCCAGACAAATATGTCATCAAGTGTAGTGTTTTTCTAAAATATAAAAATTTCATTCAAGAGATAATTGTATTTATTTATTTATTTGTTAAATGAAAGCTTTTTTCAGGCTTCTTTAACGTGCATATCTGTTAAAATTATGAGAAACATTGAATTTTTATTCAAACTTATTAATGCTTATAAAGTTTATTTTGGCTTATATAAGAATTATTCATTGTAGGGATGCTTTTACTTCGCCAGCAGATGGAGACAAACTCCAGAGGCCCACAAGGATCTGACTTATAGCAAGTTAAAAACTGTTTAATGAAAAAAAAACACTTAGAGATTGAACTCATTAAAAATGCTTACTTTGGTGTTCCTTTGATCTCTTCTTTACAATCAAATAATGTTTGTTACATATCTCTTAACTTGAGAAACTCGTTGGTTTATAGCTGCACATAAACACATTGATTATGTCACGTTGTCATTCTCAGTGGAATTGTTTAGCTGTCATGGTTGCAGTTTGTGCTTCACTTACATCTGTCTCTAATGTTACTTTTATATTTTTAATGATTCTTGTGCCTTTTGCCTTTCATAAAAGCAACGGAACACTGAACAAGTTGTTGGCTATATAATAGACATTTAACTTATTGTCACAAACTTAAAGTGGCATTTTTTAGTTTATTTTGTTTTGGCAACATGATGATGATCACATTTCTGGCTTTTTATCTTTATTGCAGTGATAATGCATTCAAACAGATGTTTTCAGTTGTTTCTTACATTCTAATGACTTTAAAACCATTGCCTAGAGCAAGGGTAGGCAACCCTGGTCCTAGAGAGCTGCAGTCCTGCTTATTTTCCAACTATCTTTGTTGTTTCTGCTGTTGAGTACCTGGATCAGATGTGTTCAGCCAATTAGAAGCTGAAAGTAAATGCATGGCTGGAAAACATGTAGGACTGTGGCTCTCTAAGTCCAGGGTTGCCTACCCCTGGCCTCTTTCTTACCAAAAGGGTAAAATTTGCAGATATTGAAACAAGACATCCAAATGGACCTCAGAAGTTGACGGTGAACTCCTAAATATTACACATTAAATCATCTAAGCCCCGTCTACTACTGAAAGGGCCATTGTCTTGATTATAAAAGAGAACTGAACCTCTGAAACAGTTTTCACATGGTTTTACCTTGTAGAGAGTTCAGATGTCAGTTTTCCTTCTGTTTAGGACAAGTTAGTAACTCAGAACCTACGAAAGTCCCCATGAGTGCAAAAGTGAACTGGAGAAACTGTCCTGCACATTCTGAGTAACCAGACTCAAAAATACAACATGCCAGCGATTGCAAATGTTTACTGCATAACATCTTTATTCTCTGAATTACTCAAATGAAACAAAAACAAGTCAACTGGAGGCTGCAGGACCTAATTTCCCACCCCTGTGCCTTCAGAGTGGAAGTTAAACCAGTGTTTGTGGCATTTGAAACCCCTGAGGGTGGTTGGAAATGACAAACCCTGCAGAAGAGGAGAGAGGACTCAAAACCACTCTGCCACCACATCTAAAGTTCTTGTAAAATTTCCAATCCAGCCCATCCATTCAGGCCAGCTGCGCCCCGTCTCTGTGGAAAAAGAGCTTGTGTGACGTACATCAAAGCCTCTGACATTCACCTAAATATGTCCATAAATAAGCCATCGTTCCCGAGGTTCCCAGCAGAGTGCTCCGTTACCAGATTCTGGTTTTCCTTGTGAAGAATATTATTGTCAGAGAGAAGCTGTTTTAGCAGTTCATTATCTGCCACAAGAAAGACAACAATTAGGAAAATAAGGTATGCAAACTAAATTGAAAGCATGTGTCTTCATACATGTGTGGTTTTTCATTATTAAAGCTGGAGACTGCTTGTTTTATGTTGGTGGTCAAAGCAACAGCAGAGCCTGTAAATATGAAAACCACAAATCACAACTAGAAATTGCATCAATATTCCAGAAGCAAGTCTTTGTGCGACATAAACAGAACCATTTCCCTCTGAAATGAGAACACTTATGAAACAAACTATTTTTCTTGCATTTGGATATTTTTGATTTGGCAATAATAAGGTATAGAAATATTGTTTGACAGTGTTTCCCTTCATTCCCCCCCTTTAACCCATAGGGCCAACGTCTATATTTAGACACTTCCACTCACATCATAAATGATGTTGGTGTGCCTTTTCATGAACTCTTAGAATTAAGAGATTTCACCCAAACAATCATCAAAGATCAAGCTAGTCACGATTTGCACCATGGCGCCACTCCACCGATCAGGGCGGGGCTATAATGCGCCAAACATTGGTGTGTCTGCAGAGCCAGAAAACTCCTCGGTCTCCTTTCGTGTTTACGGTCAGATCTCTAAAACTAACAATGCTAGGTTTATGAAACTCTCACATCACAAGGTTGACTAGTTGTGCTAAATAAATATATATGTGTTGTAAATGTTAAACTCAATAAAGTTGGTGAAATATTGGCATGAAAATCAAATCTGCCTTGAACAAATAAAAGAAATGATGATCTCCATATATAAAATGCTCATCTAGCATTGACACAGGAAAGAGTATAATCACACGTCTTTGCCTGTTATTTTGGAAAACAAAAAGCTTGATTAGCTGATGAAAGTAGTCCTACCAACTCCAAACTCCAGTGAAAAGGGATACTGTGGTGACGTGTGCAAACCTCTTATTACCCCTACAAGAAAATTTTATGAGCAAAATGGTGCAAAGTCTCTTTGGTTGGTTGGCTGGGCAGCAGGAAAAACGAAGAAATGCTTCTTGAGGGCAAAACCATTTCCTCAAAGAAGTTCTTTCATAACCCAAAGTGGGTTTTTTTTATCTTTCATTCTATTATTAAATTCTTTGTAGGTCACCAGAATTAAAATGAGTTAAAAGAAAAATGGAACTTTCATGAATATAACTAGTAAAAGTCAACATTAGTTGCTTTGGAGATAGAGCCTGTATGTTTTTGCTTAAAAAATGTGGAGTTTGCCTGAACAGATTAGCATAAGCTCACTCATGGTTATGAACTATGTCTGACCCAAAATTTGGTCAACAGCAAATCACAACATGGTTGAGGCTGCTGGGTCTCTGGTATGTCTGGAACGTATCCTTCACTCCAGAGATTGCTCTGCAGTTGTTAAACACTGAATGATGAAGAGCTGCAAGAGTCACTTTGGCAGAAACAGAAGGCGGTTTGGTGTTGAGTGGTATGTTGCTGTTTTGGAGGGGAACCAAGGTGTACAGTAAACACGAAAAAGACCACGACTGGAATAGAAGTCGTCTCACTGTGGAGTGTCCAAACAGGATGACTTTAACACGCTGAAAGAAAAGCTGAATCCAGTTTGGAATCAGGTTTAAATGGGTTGGGATTGTGTTTAAAACTATCTTTCATGGTAAAACAGAGGGATTATTTCCACTAAAAATGTGTTTTATTAGTTTTATTTGACAGCATAAGTCAGTTTTTTCCACAGCAAACAAGAGCAGTGAGTAGTTCAGGCAAATAAATACATTCCTTAAAGGTGAACTAAACCACAAAACACACATTTGCTCAGTTGAAAGCAGAACTTTATACATATATACAAAAAGAAAAGGAAAGTCTCCACTCATGAGATAAATTTACACAATGACAGGTCAATTCCAACTGCAGAGAAGCAGTTCTGGAAAATCCCAAGAGACGAGCACCGGCACGGACATGTAAATATAACATAAGGGAGTAAAAACACACAAAGGTCCTTGTAATGATTGAAGAGCGGCCCTGCAGCGAGTCTTCAAGAGAAGCCCTGGAAGTTTAGACGGTTCGGTACCGTCGTAGACGTGCAGGCTCTAACATGAATGTTGTTCATCAGACAAATCCGTGTTACAAAACTTTACACACACAATATCACACACTCTAAGCACAATTCTTTTCTGTTATTTGGTTTCACGAGTAGATAGATTTTCATCTGAATAGAGTCAACCGTCGGAAGAAGAAGCAACTCAAAGTTCCCACAAATAGAGTGACTTTATTTGTAATTCTCCTTAAATTTTAATAGTTTTTTATATTATTATTATAATAATTTAGCTTTTCTGGGTTTGGGGTGTTGGTGTAAATATTCAGATAGCACTGCATTGTCCTTGTTTTTACTTTTGAAAAAGATGGCCCAGTTTAAATAAGTTTTACCTGCAGCAGACAGCTAGCACACTGAAAATAAGAAGTACACACGACTGGTAAAATCCACTTATTGTAAGTTACTATTACTGAGACAAACTAGTACTATGTAATTTAAAATACGCTGAGATTTTACCGATGAACAAAACACAACTCAGAAACACTAGTTCAGTTAGCAAATTTCCAAGTACTTGGTACTAGTTTGTCTTAGTTAACATAACTTGTATTTAAGTGCATGTTACTTTGTAAGTATTGGTAACTCCAACACAGAATTACCTAACCCCATGTACTTATATTTTAAGTTAAATTGCTTTGAATACTTTCTTCAAGTAATCTCAACAAATCAGATTTTACAGTGCGTCTGAATACTTAAGACCGTACATTTTGAAACGCATTCTGCTCAAAACAAAGAACAAGTGCTTGTCATGAATTTTCTGATGCAAAGTGGATAAAAGTTTACAAACAGCATTCACTTGGACATTTTAAATATTTAAGACTTTAGCTGATTTGAGCTCAGTTTATAAGGCAGCATTTTTAAGTAGTTGGAGGATTTTAAAGCATGATAGACCACACACGTGCCAAAAAGTCATGGATACTTCAGTTCTGGTACAACAGTGTGGTGAGCGGCAATGTGGCAAAAATACAGACTACTCACAAAAAATTTTCAAACATGAATGGAAAATCTAGCAAGATCAAACTTGACCTTGAAGTAAACAAACATGGTGAATGAGGAGCATGCAGTCCGCTTAGCTTTCAGGTTGGCTAGACATGACATTCAACAGGTGGCACGCTCATTTGTCCTCAAAAATTGGACCAAGACCATCAAACCATTTGAAAGCCTGAACGTATTATCCTTGTTTCTGAGCAGACCAGAGGACTCTTAACACACCACACAAGGTAGGAATATCTGATAAGATTATCTTTAAAGCCGTTGTCGGAGGGGAGGATCTCAGCACTATTGTTATGCCTGAAATCTGCTCTTCAACTGACCCTCATTTTGAGCTACCAGTTTACATCATTTACCCAACATTTTTTCTAACTAATTTCCCCCTGAATGGCGTCTACTGCAGGTAACACACTGACTACTCAGAAAGACTCAACAAAAGCCCACATCATGAAAAACTGTTTCTTTAGGCCTAAAATCAAGACAAGTGCTTATGGTTTCAGCAGATGGCATCAAATTTCGAGTCAGAACAGCCACGACTACAAAACTCTAGATTTTAATAAAGTAAGTTAGAGTCAGAAGTGTTAAAATCTCAACAGAAAAGGTCACTATTGTGTGCCTCAAATAGGAGACAACACCGTGATAACAATTCAGCAATGATGATAAGGTCTGATAGTATTTTACAACATTATCGCCAAATATTCTCAAACCTGTGCTTGATCACTGGTGAAGGCTGAAACCATGAAACCACATTACATTTCTGTCCAGACGTAAGCTGAAGTCCCAGTTTAGCAAATTTACTGGTTTAGCTTGTGAAATTCTGTTTGAGCTTCTTTCACCCAGATCCCACAAATGTCAAACACACATAAAACACATAGAGACACACTGTGCAGAAATATATACAGCCAGACGACTAAATGATCTGGCATCCTGCAGGTTTTAGATGGGGGTGTATTACAGCCTGAGATGCAGGCTCAGCTTCATTGAGTTGGATGAAATTAAATACCGAACACAAGGGTGTTATTCCATTTTTAGACCTCAGTTTTAGTTTAAAAAAATAAATAAATAAAGAAAGTCATTCTCTAAAAAAATAGCATTTCTTAAAATGAAGTAAATATTCTTAAATTTAATTTATTTGCAAGTTTTAAGAGTTTAGCCAAGCAACTTTTGCTTACCGCATTGGCAGATTTTATTTACTCAGAACAAGACAATTTTGATCATATTTAAAAATGTTTACCTTATTTGAAGTTATGCTATTTTCCTTAAGATTTTTTTTCTCTTTTTAGACTAAAAATAAGATAAAATGTCTAAAAATGAAACATTTTTTGTAAAAACGGCAGTAATGTTGAGTTGGACGTTTGTGGTTGAAGCTTTTGTTTTCTATCCACTTTTCTGGGAGACAAATAAAGAAACAAATCAAAGAAAAACACATTTTAAATGTGGAGTGAGAAGGTGCATTAACAGAAACAAATAATAACTAAACATCAAATATACACACAAAAACAGGCCAACAAAGAGAATCACATATGGGACAGGTGTTGGCTGTGTGAGCTGAGTTACAGTAAATAAATATCAGACAAAATAAAGAGAAATCTGGAGGAAGCAGTGTTGTTCAAACATTTTAACACAGAAAAAAAATCACCATTTACTGTCCTGTAAAGTCACCGAAGCTGTTTTGAATCTCACAGGAAGTGAGCCCAGCACCGTCTCTTCATGTTAAAAGTTTCTTTAACACACACTGAGCCTGGTTAATAGTTTGTGGTCAGATGATTTGACCAGCCGTCACACAAAGGCAGAAATAGTCCGTAGTTGGACAAACATGCGAGTCATACGGAGATCTTTAAAATGATTTATCACGTTTTCATCTACAAGGAGAAAATATTTTAAATGAGTTGTGATATTTTACAATGTTGGGTGTGATGAATTACCTTCCACAATCAAAATTAAAACTATTTCTATTTTCAACAGATACAGAGCACAAAACACTGTTTCTACACTGTAAAATCTTATTAGTTAGACTTACTTGAAAAAAGCATGGGAAACCGATTGGAATAAAAAAAGAAGTAAATGGGAGAAAGTGTGTGTTTACGACTGCTTAAGTATAGAAATCTAACAAAAAAAAAACTAGTTCAGTGAGCAAATTTCTTAGTACTTTGTACTGGTTTGTCTTAAGCTGGGCGTACACTGTGCGACTTTTTCACTCGTAGCACTCAGCTTCAGCTCAAACTGTACGACTTCCTCGCAGGGCAGATCTCACGAGTCATGTGCTCACGCTGTACGACCCAGTTCTCGGATTCAACCTGACTGCTCACACTGTACGTCTGGTAGCAACACGTCGACCCTAAAAATGTGCTAAAAATAGCAGTTTTTACACAACACGTCAGACTTTTTTGTCTTGCCTGTTGTCCTTCAGGAGTGCTGCAGGAGGACACACAGGGATTTATGGGGGTTGGATGAGGAAAACGAAATAAAGAAAGTAAATCTGTGTTTTGTGATCAGTTTAATTTGACATGAACACGACAAACACGCTTTCTTGACAATCTTTGTGAGTAAAAAAACATGTAGAAATAAAAACGAACAACGTGTGTTATTAGGGAAATAGCGAGCGAGCGGTGTTGGTGCAGGATTGCACATGCGACGTGAGCGGTTCTGGTACATTTTGGGTCATAGCTGCTCGCAGCTCCGCTTCAACAGTGCGATACCCTCACGAGGGACGAGCAAAATATCAAACACGCCAGAAGTCCGTGTGAGCTCATGATTGCTGACCAGTAGCCGGTCACGTGGTGTTAATCGCCTCTCATAACCCCCTGTACACTACACGACGCTCAGCGCAAAACTCGCCCCGATCTCGTGGATTCTTGCACGAGTGGAAAATTGGCACAAAAAGTCGCACAGTGTACGCCCGGCTTAAGTTATAGCACCTTGCATTTTGGTGCGTGTTATTTTGTTAGCATGAGTGGCTCCAACCCATATTTGCTTACTTTTGTGTAATTATTTTTTTGATTAGCTTGCTTTTTCGAGCAAAGGTAATTAATCTATTTTTACAGTGTACTAGAAATAAGACTTACATCAGCACAAATGAAAATACGTCAACATAACAAATAAGAAATTGGGGTTTAAATGTAAAACAAGGTTGCATGAATAGTTGTGAAGGACAGCAACACTGTGCGAAAGCTGCACCCAGACTAGCCATTAGCTCATCTGTCCTGAAGGATATTACCTCTAGTTCTCCTAACGGAGGCCATTCAGGAAGCCAATTATGGAAGGTAAGACAGTAATAAATTATAACTTAAACCAAACTTACTTTAGCATATCTCCTGCATCTGTAAAATGTGGCAACGATGAAATTCCATGAAAAAAATACCTACATTTGAAGCAGGATGGATGCTTTTTTTTTGTGTTTTACTCTTTTTGTTCCCACATGGAATAAAATTAGAGCATCTTGAGAGTGAACATGAGAGCTGAACACAGACAACGCAATGATGTGTCCATGTGGCTTCAGCACAGAGGACCAACCCCATCAAAGGCTGTTGTTACGATTTTCTTTTGCCTTTCATCTTTGTGGTTAAAGTCAGTCATCTGGCGGTCGAACCCCACCTAGCTAAAGAAACTAACAGAGCTCTCACTGAAACACGTGTGCTTCACGTCACCATCAAGAGTAAATTCAACTATGGGGTCTTCAATCATAGCTGGTGTGTTAATCCACCACCCTGATAGCTAATAAGTAGCATTTGAATGTTTCATATCAGCTACTGATTATTTTCAAAATAATTCCACCCCTGATAGATTTATTGACATTGTTTTGCTTAGTTGCACATCTGATATTTGACAGCTAATGAAAAACGCCTACGTTATTTCAGCACAGACTGCATGTTTGCTTTTTGAATAGCTTCAACTTCAACACTGAAGCTCGTCCAAAAAAAAAAGCTTTCATGCCATTGACCTCCCAGTTTGTGGATTTCTGAGAATGAACTTTGAACTTTGAGCAAATCACAGGAAAAAAGAGTGAAAAAAAGCTTATTTCAACCACGACATCTCAAAATAAACCATTATCTGTTTTTTACCTGTAAAAGCCACCAGCGAGTTCCCTCATTGCAGAATTCTCTCTCAAAAGTCCGGCTCAACGCAGAGTGAGTCACACTGACTGATGTGGAGGTGCCGTTTGTCCTTCATTCAACATGCTACACAGCCTAAAATATTCTACTTCTGCTATTTTGTTAACAAAGTTATTTTTTTCCAAGAGAAACCGTCTCCCGGGTGTCCGAGTCCTCCTGTACAAACTTGAGACAATTATTTTGCTGCTAAAATGAAAAGATGCTTTTTTCATGTTTGTATATAAGTGCATGCGCTTGATGTAGTCTCTGTACATAAGATGTGTGTGTGTTTAAGCATAAGTTAAGTGTTGCGTGTGTTTGTGTACATTTAGGCGCTCCTCGGTGCCCTCTGTTGCGGCTTGCTCCTGCTCTTCCTCCCCACTGTGCGCCCTCCTCCCCCTCCTCCTCCTCCTCCTCTTCCTCCACCGTGCTTTGGCTTGTCTCCCCTCACTTTCTCCTTGTGCGTTGGCACCATGAAGTCAGTGTGGTGACGCTGGTTGCGGGGTGGACGGTATCCCAAGGCCCTGCAGTGCTGACCCAGGTTTCCAGGGTGAATCAGCGCCATCACATCCTCGTACCACGGCTGGGTTCCCGTGTTCTGGTAAGACGAGCCGGCCATGGATGCTAAGATGTGATTGGCGGAGGGGCTCCAGACAGCCAGGCGGACGGTTACTGCAGTCCAGTGGTAGCCGTGCTCCTCTACCTGACAGTGGTAGATGCCACCGTGAGAGAGCTCGGCTCGTCGAATCAGGACGCCACGCTCAATCACCACCATCTGGTCCCCTGTTGTCACCTGGAGAGATAGGAGTAATCAGCTGTAAATAATGTGTGAATAAGGTCTTGATGGAATACTTTGAAAATATTCATTTCTAATGCACCTGGTTTAACTCGGCACTATTCTCCCCAGCTTGTTTGTACCAGGTGACAGCAGCATGTCTGGATCGAGGCAGGCACTCAAGGTAGGTGCTGTTACCCTCGGCAACCATCATTACCCTCTGCTCTGCTTCTACCTGCAACCCGGCTGAAGGACATTGCAGAAAAGATGAGACAAGTTATGCATTTCTCCTCGGCATTTGTCTGAAAAGGTGGCTAGAATTTTAAATCTTTAGAAACACAGAAAATTTAGCAAGTTTGAGGAGTTCTAGCCAAGCATCCATCCATCCATCCATCCATCAATCCATCCATCCATCCATCCATCCATCAGTCCGGGTTCAGGTCGCGGGGGCAGTAGCCTTAGCAGGGAGGCCTGGACTGCCCTCTCATCCAGCCACTTGGACCAGCACCTCCAGGAGAATCCTAAGGCGTTCCCTGGTCAGCCGTGAGACAGTCTCTCCAGCATATCCTGGGTCTTCCTTTCGTCCTTTTCCTGGTTGGACGTGCTCTAAAAACCTCACCAGGGAGGCGTCCAGCAGGCATCCTGACCAGATGCCTAAGCCACCTCAACTGGCTCCTCTCGATATGGAGGAGCAGCGGGTCTACTCCAAGCCCTTCCCAGATGACAGAGCTTCTCACCCTATCTCTAAGGGAGAGCCCAGCCACTCTGTGGGGAAAACTCATTTTGGCCGCTTGTATTCTTGGTCTCATTCTTTCGGTCACTACCCAAAGCTCATGACCATAGGTGAGGGTAGGAACATAGATCGACCGGTAAATCGAGAGCTTTGTCTTCTGACTCAGCTCTCTCTTCACCGCAACAGACCGGTACAACACCCGCATCACTGCAGATGCAACGCCAATCCGCCTATTGATCTCACACTCTAGTTTTCCCTCACTCGTGAACAAGACCCCAAGATACTTAAACTCCTCCACTTGGGGCAAGACCTCATCCCTGACCCAGAAAAGGCATTCTACCCTTTTCTGATTCAAGACCATGGTCTCAGATTTAGAGGAGCTGATTCTCATCCCAGCTGCTTCACACTCGGCTGCGAACCGCTCCAGCGAAAGCTGAAGATCACGTTCTGATGAAGCCAACAGGACCACATCATCTGCAAAAAGCAGAGACCTGATCCTCAGGCCACCAAAACAGATCCCTTCAACACCTTGGCTGCACCTAGAAATCCTGTCCATAAAGGTTGTGAACCAAATCGGTGACAAAGGGCAGCCTTGGCGGAGTCCAACTCTCACCGGAAACAAGCTCAACTTACTGTCGGCAATGTGGGCCAAGCTCTGACACTGGTCATACAGGGACCTACCAGCCCATATCAAAGAGCCTGGTACTCCCGAAGTGCCCCCCAGAGGTCCCCCTGAGGGATGTGGTCGAATGCCTTCTCCAAATCCACGAAACACATGTAGATTGGTTGGGCGAACTCCCACGCACCCTCCAGGGTATGGAGCTGGTCCAGTGTTCCATGGCTAGGATGAAAACCACATTGCTCTTCCTGAATCCGAGGTTCGACAATCTGCCGCACCCTCCTCTCCAGAACCCTGGATTAGACTTTACCAGGGAGGCTCAGGAGTGTGATCCCCCTGTAGTTAGAACACACTCTGCGGTCCCCCTTTTTAAATACGGGGACCACCACCCCGGTCTGCCAGTCCAGTGGGACTGCCCCGATGTCCACGCAATATTGTAGAGCCGTGCCAGCAAACACAGCCCCACAGCATCCAGAGCCTTAAGGAACTCTGGACAGATGCCACTGAGAAGCTTTTTGACCACCTCAGTGACCTCAGCACCAGAAAGTGGAGAGCCCAACCTAAAGTCCCCGGACTCTGCTTCCTCACTGGAAGACGTGTCAGTGGGACTGAGGTCTTTGAAGTACTCTGCCTAAGTAAATTCTATTTAAGAATATTTAGTTTATTTCATGAAATGTAACTTTTATAATGTAGAAATCGGATAAACTCTAAATAAAATTTGCCCCGCCCACATTCATTCTGGTTTTACTTTATACTTCAATAAATGTTGCACCACAAAGTGTTCACATGCATTTACATTTAAAACATGAATTATTAACTGAACCTCACC